>NW_004444027.1:408753-418388 GCF_000243295.1 Trichechus manatus latirostris
GTTTTGGTATGATGTGTTTTCATTCTCATTTGATTCTAGCAATTTTTTGATTCCATCTCTGATTTCTTCTATTACCCAGTGATATGTAAGCAGGGTATTATTCAGTTTCCATGTAATTGATTTTTTTTCCTCTGTGCATGGATTTTTAGACCCAACACCAGAACTTCTTTATCACTATATTTTGCATAGCAATTCTATTAAAAACTGAGACCAAACCCAAAATGAAACCCGTTGCTGTCAAATCAATTCCAGCTCATAGTGACCCTATAGGACAGAGTGGAACTGCCCCACAGGGTTTACAAGGAGTGGCTGGTGGATTTGAACAAGTGTGTTAAAATCTCCAACTACTTTTGTCTTCCATTTGATTTCTTTGAAAATTTGTATACACAAAGAATTTATATATGTATTCTGATGATATGTTATCTGAAATACAAAACTTCAAGACTATTATGACATGTTTGTGGACTTTATTTAAAAAAAGGTTCTCCATATCTCTTTTAATGAATTTTCTTTGAAAATTTGATATTGATATTGCACCACTGCCCGTTTTTTTTTTGTTTTGTTTTGTTTTGCAGTAGCTTTATTCATCTTTCTACAAATTTTTACTCTTAATCCTGAGTCACTAAATTTTAGCTATGTCTCATAAATAATACAGTTGAGTTTTTTTTAACATAACTTAGGAAACTGTGAGTTATTCTTTTCTTTTTTCCACATATATCTTAATTTTTCTGATTATGAAGGACAGGTTTATTTGTTGTAGAAAATTTAGAAACTATCAAAAGGTATAGAGAAATCAAAGTACAAGTAATGTCATCACCAAGATATATTTAAAATACATATATTCAATTTTTCTATACATTTGTATGTAACTATAATAAAAAATAGCACTAAATGTGCATTTACTATATGTTAGGTACTTCTTTCCTCCTATCCTACTCACAATTCCCCTCACTTACTTCATTTTTTTACCTCTTTTCTATTTTCTAAACTTTTCCCTTCCTCCACCCTACAGACACACATCAAACACATTGCCGTTGAGTTGATTCAGACTCATAGTCACCCTATAGGACAGATTCGAACTACCCTATAGGGTTTCCAAGGAGCAGATGGTGCATTTGAACTACCGACCTTTTGACTAGCAGCTATGGCTCTGAACCACTCTGCCACCAGGGCTCCATACACACACATATAGGCACCTTTTAGAAAATAATATCTAAAATTATTGGACTATGCATTACTAATTTTTGTTTAATTTAAGGGTCTACTCTTCATCTTTGAATGAGGCTATGTCTGGCCTGCTTTGGTATTTACTCTCAAAAAAGTACAGCTAGATTCTCTCTGACTCTCCATACTATTTATCTAACATTAGAATTCTCCCATGTCTTTGTCTGAAGGTTGGATGATGTCAGTTCATTTAAATTCTTCAGATCCATTACCTAGTGGCATGAGGATGATGGAGAGGGAATTGATTCTGGGCACAGTCTCAGCAGGCAAATTTTTCTTTTGTGTAGCTTCTTCTCTGTGTTTACTGAAAATGTTATATCACAGAGACGTTTTGTACCTCTCAGTTCTCTCCAGGTTCTCTTCAACCAAGCCTCCATCTTAGATATACTTTGTGACCAGATCAGCCTTTTGACTGGTGTTACTGCCTATCTCACTGAAGGAGAGCACTATAGTGTTCAACAAGGATCCCTACAGCAAGGGAAGCGATCTAAAACATTCTGGAAGAAACTGAGTCTGGGAGAATACTAGCAGTTCCATTTAGTGTGGCAGCCTCTCCTAGAACTTCCAAGTGTAGCCACTTCTAAAGGTATTTCAAGTGCAAAAAGAAATCTCTCTCTCCCTCCCTCTCCTTCTCTCTCTCTCTCCTCTCTGTCTTCCTCTTTCTCCCTCATACCCTACCCATAATTCCATACATTGAGTCTATTTTATCTCCTTGTGATTTTGCAGCGTTGTCCATGGAAAAGAATTGTGTTATGCCTTCATGACAATTTCACACACTATTTCCATCCACCTAGGAGACCCTGCCTTCTGAGGTAATGACCTGCACTCCTCCTTAGTTTCCATCACTAATCAAGGTTTTCTTCCACTTTTGTATTTCTTTGTTCATATTAGCCAATTCTGGTGAGAAGGAAGGGAGAGGAAGCTGAGTATTTGTGCTTTCACAGCCATCCTTCCCAGGACTCTGGCAGCGTATGTCCCTTTTGATTTAGATAATCAATGCCATATTGAGAAAATCTGCCTTGACAATTCTGCTGAGATAGACTCTCTGATGTTCCCAAACATTGTGAAGAATGTGCTATTTTAAAATATGATGCTACTGACAAGTATTATTATTTAATAAGTACATTTGAATTTAATTTAATAGTCCACAACATCACCACCTCAGACAGATAGATCATGAGCCTCTGAGACAGAACGTTTATTCAAAGACACTGAAGATCTGGATTAGAGTAGAACATAGAAATTGTGCTGAAATTTTTTCTCACTACCTTGAGAATAGAAATTTATCAGTGTCCTCAGAGAAACTTCATTCATACCCAGCCACCATCATCACTACTGTTGTTGTTAGCTGCTATTGAGTTGGCCCCCTACTCATGGAGACCCCATGCACAACTAAATACCAATAAATAGAAATTTATCACTTTTTACCAGTCTAATTTTTGCAGTATATGCACGCTAAAGTTTAATATTGAAAAAGGAAAAAGATGGAAGAAGAATTGATGTGTTTAAACCATCGTGTTGGCAAAGAATGTTGGCTATACCATGGACTACCTAAAGAATTAGTAAATCAATCTTAGAAGAAATAAAACCAGAATGTTCCTTAGAAACAAGAAGGGTGACACTTTGACTCATTTACTTTGAACATATCACCAGGAAAGACCAATCACTAGAAAAGAAGATCATGTCTGGTAAAGTAGAGGGCCAATGAAAACAATGGAAACCCTCATAGCCACAATGGGCTCAAGCATACCAATGATCATAGAGATGGTGCAGGACCAGACAACATTTTGTTGTGTTATACTTAAGGTTGCCATGAGTCAGGGCTGACTTGACAGCAACTTACAATAACAACAATAAATTACACAATATAATTGTCTCTAAGTCTCTATAAATGACTCAATGATGGTGACTCTTAGTCTAGCAGAAGGACCCTCATAGAATCAGATCATTATATCAGAGATGATTTAATCCACTTCTCCATTTTATAAATGTTAAAGATGAAGGAAGGTGCAAGAGTAAGTGACCTACTCATGGCTCCAAAGCCATTTAGTGGAAAACAGTGACCAGAATCAACTATTTTATGACCCACCATCTGATGTTCTCCTTTCCACTCCATCTTTCTAAATTTTGGTAGTGCGCACACAGACACACACACACACACACACACACACACAGACACACACACACACACACACACACACACACAAGCACTAACCAAAAACAAAGCAAAACAAAACCAAAAATTCTTTCTCCTATGTCAAGAACTGATTGAGGTTATTTCCAGTGAACAATGTGTAGGACAAAAGGTAAAAAGTATCAGGAGCTCTCACACAGGAAAATTTCTAGTTTTCGTCTACAAGAAATCTTTCATACTCCTTCTATAATATAGAGAATGTTAACAAAATTCTGACATCTTCTGCCCCCACGGTGAGATACTAAGAAACCTGTGAAAATACATATTTCATCACTGGAAAAAGCTGAGGAAAAGTCCTGCTGACAAAGTTCAAATGCCTCTGTGTAGCACAGAACACAAAGGAGGCAGGAGGTTTGTGATGAGAACTCTGTAGCAGGTACTGGGGCTCCTTGCTTGGGCACGTTGGTGTGTTTAGAGGACAAAGGGGTCTGATTTTTTATGCTTTTCCTCAAAACAAGCAACGTAATTTCTGCCACGAACAAACCTCCATATACATTCCCATTCTTGTCTCATTGTGCTGGAATTTTGACTTCTGGCCACTGCCACCATTACTGGTGTTGTTATGTGCCATTGAGTCCTAGTGATCCTATATCACAGAGTAGAACTGCCCCGTAGGGTTTCATAGGTTGTAATCTTTACTGGAGCAGATGGTCAGGTCTTTTCTCCCTGGAGCAGCTGGTGGATTGGAACCACCTACCATTCGGAGAGCAGCTGAGCACTTAACCATTGTGACACCAGAGCTCCTCCCACCATATTACTACCACTGAACACTTTTCACTTTGGTTAATTCCTAAATCCACTAAGCTAACTTTGTAACTTTTATACTTAGGGGTTTGTTTTATCCTAACCTTGTACCTCTAGCTCAGTGCTTCTCACACTTTAATGTGTATATAAATCATCTGGGGTTGAGTTAAAATAGATTCTGATTCAGTAGGTTTTGGTGGGGCCCGAGGGTAAAGCTGCTGGTCTACTGATCACATTTTGAATAGCGAGTCTTAGCTTACATGTCTTAATCTTCTAGCCATCTTCTAGAGTGGTGATTCTCCCACTATGTACAGTGAAGGACTATTCTTACCCAAAAGGTAGACACTTCGTATGATACAAAAAAAAATTAGAAAAATAAAACAAAATGGCAGACATATAAAATACAAGCTCAATTGTTTTGTTATTACCTTCAACAAAGAAATTATTACCTTGTCAAATGTTATAAAATTTTTTACATTTTTACATTTCCGATCTTGCACATTAGTAACAAACAATTCATGGACCCTACTTTAAGAACTGACCTACATGATAATGAATTGTCTGTTTATATTATGGGACAACAGAATTTTAAAATAGAGGATATATGCTGATGACTCCCAAATATATATCTCTAGCCTCAACATCCTTTGAAATACACACACACATACACACACACACACACGCACACGCACATACTTACTCACATACTCTTTGAATGTCTAAAAGGACTCTTAACTTTATCATGTCTAAAAGTTCCAGTTGTCCCCCACCAAATCTGCTCCTTGCATACGTGCATAGTTTCTCCCATTTTAGTAAATGACAACTCACTTTTGCCAAGACCAAAAGCATTGACTTTTTTATTTGTCACTCCAGACATATCCAGCATTTCTCACACATCCATCTGCTCTAAGTATCTCTTGCCTGTTTTATTGCAATAACCTCCCCTATAGTCTATTCTCAATTGAGCAGACAGAATGATCTTTTGAAAATGTATTGCTTTTCAACCTGTACTCCAATGTTCAGTGCAGCATTTTTTACCATAGCCAAAAGGTGGAAATAATCAAAACATCCACCAAAAGATGAATGGATAAACAAAATGTAGTGTGTACATATAATGGAATATTACTCAGCCATAAAGAGAAATTAAGTAAGTCCTAATACATGCTACAACATGAATGAACCTTCAAAACATCATGCTGAGTGAAGTGAGTCGCAAAAGCATAAATACTACATAGTATATGAAATAAGCAAATATATAGAAATCAAGGATTATTAGTTGTTACCAGGGGTGAGAGGAAGGAGAGAAGGGGGAGTTTTGATTAGGAGACATTGAGTTTATGTTAATGGTAGTAGAACAATTTGGAAAAGGATAGTGGTAAAGGTTGCACAACATGAAGAATGTAATCAATGTCACTGAATTGTACATGTAGAAATGGTTGAATTGGTGAAGGTTTTGTGGTACATATTTTCATTACAATTTTTTTAAAAAATAAAATACATTGCCTTTCATGCTTTCAAAACATTTAAAAAAATATTTCACATATTTGAAATCAGGATGAAAATTACAATCAACAGAAAAAAGAAAACTTTGAGCCATAGTTTAACTGGCAATTTTTTTCTCCTGTTGTTAGGTGTATTGAGTCAATTTTAACTAATACTGACTCCATATGACAGAGTAGACTGCCTTATATGGCTTTCTAGGCTGTAATCTTTATGGGAGGAGAATGCCAGCTCTTTCTCCCATGGAGACGCTAGTGAGTACAAACCACCAACCTTCCAGTTAGCAGCCAAGTGCTTAACCATTGTGCCACCAGGGCTCCTTTTTTTTCCTTCTAGTGGTGTATAAAATAATGGTTTCTCTTAAAATTTAAGACAACTTAGAGGCAGGGCCAAGATAGAGGAGTAGTCAGATGCTTCCTTTGGTCCCTCTTGCAAAAAAGACCAAAAAAAAAACAAGTGACTCAATTATGTGTGACAATCTAGGAACCCTGAACATCACAGGCAAAGCTGAGGAATCAGACTGAGTAGCAGGGGGAGGGAGAGACAGTTTATAATAATCCTTGGTTTCTATATATTTGCTTATTTCATATAAGTGAGATCATATAGTATTTATCCTTTTGTGACTGACTTACTTCACTCAGCATGATGTTTTTAAGGTTCATTCATGTTGTAGCATGCATTAGGACTTACCTAATTTCTCTTTATGGCTGAGTAATATTCCATTCTATGTATATACTACATTTTGTTTATCCATTCATCTGCTAAATAGAGAGGAGTTGCCAGACCTGACCAGGTGGGAGCCAGCACCCTTCAGGCCAGATCAGCTGGTGTGCACGGTGAGGCAAGCAGTGGCACTCGGGAGGCATTTTCCACTTGGGAGAGACCGAATGGCAGAAAGTCTACTCTGGCCTCCAGAACCAGTGAAAAGTAGTGTTCAGCTGGCAAAAGATGAGTACATGCATCTGACCTACGCACGCATGAAAAACACCACCTTTGGGAAAAACCTCTCTCCCATTTACCTACCCCCTCCCCACTCTGCACAGGATCCTGGGCCAGCTTCAGCAATTGCCAAGTCCCCTGGGCCAGAAGTAGGACCTGTCACACACCTGAGCCATTCTCCCAGCCTTGGAGAGGTAAAAAATTAACAAACAGGAAAAAATAATCTGCCAGCTCCCCTAAGCCAGGAACTCAGGGTAGGCACAGCACCTTTGCCTAGGCACAGGCATAAGTGGTCCATGGACTTTGAATGCCTTTCACCCTTGCATAGACCTGTGTGAGCCCACTTCAACAGCATAGGCCCTCATTACCACAGTACAACAGGGTATATACCTGAAACCTGACTTCAACTGTATCAGCTATATGGTGAAGTAGGATGTTTGTGACATTTGACACTGCTTTACCCATTAAGTAGGGTCCTCACCTACCCATGTTGGGGGCCTGAAGACTGGTGGCTCCACCCATGCCACCAAGCCACCTGTGACAGGAGTCCAAGAATAAGTGGCGCCTCCCTGTCCTTACAGCCAACAGCATTGGGTGCCCATAGTCTGGCTGAAAAACCCACCCACCTATGCATTCTAGGAAACAGACATGCTTTCCTCCCAGACACTCAAGGGAAGCCATAAGCCCCCTACCTTGCTCAGCATGTGACCTCCTACTGCAGCCAGATATCTGTCCCTACACTAGTCACCCCTGCCCATCTAGGATTGTAGGTGAGAGCCTGTACCACACTCTTGGTGACAACTATCTGGACACCTGAGCTGAATACATACAAGAAAAGTGAATGGACTCCTGGGCTCACATACCTAGTAACAGATCTAACCACCTGGTGACAGGACGTTAGAGCTTCATAGGTACTATTAATCAAACTAGCTCACATGAGCAGCCTATTTGGGCATATGAAAACAAAACAAGAAGCTAGGACACAGTCAGCAAACATAAAAGAAATAAATATAATAATTTATTGATGGCTCAGAGAAAACATTCAATATCAAATCATATAAAGAGGCAGACGATGATGGCTTCCGCAAGCTCCCAAAACAAAGAATCAAGATATTTGCCAGAGGAAGAGAACTTCTTGGAATTATCAGAAGTAGAATACAAAAGATTAGTAAACAGAACTCTTCAAGAGATCAGGAAGGAGTTCATGCAAAATGCAGAACAAGCCAAGGAACACACAGACAAAGCAATGAAGGAACTTAAGAGGATTAGAGAAGAGCATAATGACAAATTTAACAGGCTGCAAGAATCCATAGAGAGACAGCAAACAAAAATCCAAAGGATTAACAATAAAATTTCACTTCATCCACCGATAGACCTTGAACAATTTGCTGTTGTTATTTTGGCTTGCACTAGGATGCAAAAAACTCCCTGCACTTTCTGTCTGTCTTTGTGGCAGCCCAGATTGAATGAGCGAATATATCTGCAGCCTAGAAAAAGTCAGTTCTTTTCACATTGAAAAAGCATTAATACAATCTTCTTTGTTTTTACAGTAATAGATTTGGTAATTATTTGGTTTTATCATCCTAACTGGCTGCTGCTGTTCATCCACACAACACCAGGACTTAGACAAATGGCACTGATGTCATCTTGAGCTCTTCATTTATTTTGATCTCAATTTATTTGGAGCAGAGGCATTTTTTTTTCTAAAGGAAAAAATGACATGTCTTGTAGGTTGTCTAAAAATAAAATGCATTTAAACTAAATAAAATAAAATAAAATTTCAGAATTAGACAACTCAATAGAAAGTCATAGGAGCAGAATTGAGCCAGTGGAAGTTAGAATTAGTGAGATTGAAGACAAAGCGCTTGACACCAACTTACGTGAGGAAAAATCAGATAAAAAGATTTTAAAAAATGAAGAAAACCTAAGAATTCTGTGGGACTTTATCAAGAGGAATAACCTACAAGTGATTGGAGTACCAGAATGGGGGGAGATAACAGAAAATAGAGAGAGAATTGTTGAAGATTTATTGGAAGAAAACTTATCTGATATTGTGAAAGACGATAAAATATCTATCCAAGATGCTCACTGAACCTTACATAAGGTAGATCCCAAAAGACAGTCACCAGGGTATATTATAACCAAATTTGCCAAAACCAAAGATAAAGAGAGAATTTTAAGAGTGGCTAAGGATAAACAAAAAGTCATCTACAAAGGAGAATCAATAAGACTAAGCTCAGATTACTCAGCAAAAACCATGCAGGCAAGAAGGCAATGGGATGACATATATAAAGCCTTGAAGGAAAAAAATTGCCAGCCAAAAATTACATAGCCAGCAAAACTGTCTCTCAAATAGGATGGCAAAATGAGGGCATTTCCAGATAAACAGAAGTTTAAGGAATTCGCAAAAACCAAACCAAAATTACAAGTTGACAACCTTAAAACAAAAAAGAGGGACTAAAAAATTTAGTCATAGATCTTTCATATGGAGAGGAAGTCAAGGCAATACAAAGAAATAAAAGAGTGGTTTAAACTTAAAAAAAAAAAAGGTGTAAATAGTAAGGTAACCGCTAAAGAAACTAACAATCCTACACATCAAAATAGAAAAACATAAAGACTCAGCAAATACAAAATCAACAACATTGTAAAAGAAGAAAAAGAAAAATGACTCAGCACAGAAAATTAAGTGGAACAAAGAAACTGTCAACAACACACACAAAAAAAGATAACAAAATGACAGCACTAAACTCATACCCATCAATAATTAAGCTGAATGTAAACGGACTAAATGCACCAATAAAGAGACGGTGACAGAAGGGATTAAGAAAACATGATCTGTCTATACGCTGCCTACAAGAGACACACCTTAGACTTAAAGACACAAAGAAACTAAAACTCAAAGATGGGACAAAAATATATCAAGCAAACAACAATCAAATAAGAGCAGGAGTGGCAATATTAATCTCTGACAAAATAGACTTTCAAGTAAAATCCACCACAAAGGATAAGGAAGGACACTATATAATGATTAAAG
>NW_004444027.1:424407-426538 GCF_000243295.1 Trichechus manatus latirostris
GGAAGACATGGCCCCCAGACTCCCTATTATCCCAAAACTAAAACCATTCCTGAGTCCAACTATTCAGACAAAGATTAGACTGGACTATGGGACAAAAAATGATACTCATGAAGAGTGTGCTTCTTAGCTCAAGTAGATACATAAGACTAAATGGGCAGCTCCTGTCCAGAGGCAAGATGAGAGGGCAGAAAGGGTCAGGAGCTGGTTGAATGGACACAGGAAATCCAAGGTAGAAAGAAGGAGTGTGCTGTCTCAGTACAGAGAGAGTAACTAGGGTCACATAACAATGTGTGTATAAATTTTTGTATAAGAAACTCACTTGAATTGTAAACTTTCACTTAAAGCACAACAGAAAAAATTTAAGACAACTTAGAATCAATGAAATAAAGTAGGATAAATTGTCACTTGTCTGCTCAAAATTTTCCATGGCTCCTTATCTCATTCAGAGTAGTCATCAGTGAGGCCTATAAGACCCTACCTCATCCCCCTTGTCTTCGCTTGTCTGACCTCATCTCCTAACCACTAAACTGCCCACACTGGCCTTCTTGCTATTCCTCAAACAAACTAATTTGTTCCTGCTTCAGGGCCTTGGTCCTTCTATTCCCACCACTGACATGTCTTGTAGCTGGTTCCCTGCCTTCCTTATCTTTCCTCAAGTGCCAACTTCTCAGTAAGATCCTCCCTAAAAACACCCTCCCAACACTCCTCTCTGCTTTATTTCTCAACATAGAACTTAACTCTAAGAGAACATTCAAATGGCAATTAAACACATGAAAAGATGCTCAAAGTCATTAGCCATCAGAGAAATGCAAATCAAAACCACAATGAGATATCATTTCAATCCCACTAGGATGGTTAAGATTAAAAAAAAATAATAATAAAATAACAAATGTTGTTGAGCATGTGGGGAAATCGGAACCTTATCCATTGCTGGGAATTGTGGGAATGCAAAATGGTACAGCCATTGTGGAAAACAGTGTGGTGTTTCCTCAAAAAACTAAAAATAGAACTACCATATGACCCAGCATTTCCACTCCTAGGTATATACCCAAAAGACTTGAAAGTAGAGACTCAGTCTTATACACCAATGTCCACTGCAGCACTATTCAAAATAACCAAAAAGTGGAAAAAACCTAAATGTCCATCAACAGATGAATGGATGAACAAAATATGGTACATACATACAATGGAATACTACTCAGCCAGTAAGAGAAATGAAGTTTTGATACATGCTACAATATGGATGGAGTTTGAAGAGATTAGGCTTAGTGAAATAAATCAGTCCCAAAGGGACAAATACTGTATGACCTCACTAGACAAGAAAACAAAAATGTATAGGGAACAGTTTATTTGTGGTTACCTGAGCAGGAGATGGGGGGAAGGGGGGTATTAACGGTGATAGAAAAATTGTATTGATTATGAGTACAGTTGCACAGTCGATTATTGTAACTGCTGTCAATAATTTACACACCTGTAAAATGTTGAACTGGCAAAAGTTGTGTGATAGATATATTTACAGCAATGACAAAAAAAAATAGCTGCTGAGGCATGGGATTTGGTTACTTGGTTTGGAGGTTTAGGGTCATGGTTTCATCGGATTTCTCAGTTAATGGGCCTAATAATGTGTTTAGTATTTCTGTTCTACCTCCTAGTTAGTTGCATACTGCCTGGGGTCTTAAAAGCTTGCAAGGGGCCATCTAAGGCACAACAATTTCTCTCTATCTGCCTGGAGCAACAGAGAAAGGAGAGTCAGGAACAGGAGGAGGATATGGAATGAGTGGCTAACTGCCTCCATTAACAACTGCCTCCTTTGTCATGAGACCAGAAGAACTGGATGGTGCCTGACTACCATTACATAACATTTTGAGCAAAGATTCTATAGAAGAATCCTGATCAAAAGTGGCAAAATGCAGAACAGAATTTCAAATTCTCATGGAATTCAGACTTTCTAGAGCGAAGGAAGCTAGATGAACCCCTGAAACTATGGCCCTGAGATAATCTTTAAAACTTAAACCAAAAATATCCCCTGAAGTCTTCTTAAAACCAAACAATAGTTAAGCTTAGCTGGTAAAAAAATGTTTGCCTTGAGCATTATGCTCTTTGCAAACTATCTATATGGGATCAAATTGAC
>NW_004444027.1:427060-448791 GCF_000243295.1 Trichechus manatus latirostris
ACTATGCCACCAAGGTTTCCATATATATACATATGTATATATACATGTATATGTATATATATATATACACATATATATGTATATGTTTATTTATTTTGTCCTCCAACTGGAATACAAATTTTTAAAATCTGAGCAGTGGTTTCTAGAGGATTAAGAAAAAGATGGACCTCCATAGCTTAAAATTAGGTTATTAACTAAATTTGCAAGCTGTATGCCTCCACCTCCAGGCTCCTATGAGTCTAGTATTTAGGAAATTTATTAAAATTTACTGTGTGGAAATAAAGAACTGTCCCTGAACCTGAAAATAGACAGGGTGTTCTTGGGGGTTCCATTCTGACAGTGGTCACTTGACTATTGTTTTTGTTGATTGCCCTCAAGTCAATTCCGACTCACAGTGACCCCATGTGTTATGGAGTAGAACTGCTCTATAAGGTTTTCTTGGCTGTAATCTTAATGGAAGCAGATCTCCAGGCCTATCTTCCATGGTGCCGCTGGGTGGGTTCAACCTCCAACCTTTAGATTAACAGCTGAGCACAAACCACTTGCACTACCTAGGGATCTTTTTAGTAACTTGACTACACTGGGCTTTTCTGTTGCTTGTGTTATAAGACAAAGATCATTAACCTTGAGTACTCAACAACTTTCCGTCTCCTTCCACTACCTAATAAGACATCTATGTCTGCCTGCTTGTACTATCTCATACTCCTTAGCTTGGTACTTAGGGCCTGAACAATTTGGGTTCAAGCTTCCTTTCTGTTTCTCCATTCAGTAACCCTCTTTAAGCCATGCATCCCTCAAACTGGTTCAGTAATTCCCCCTTTGCCCTTTCCTCCCTCTACAGTTTAGTTAACAATGGCACACCCACCAGTAAGGCCCTTCCCCATCTTCCCTACCCATGCTAAGCCCATCCATCCCCCATCTCTGTAAACATCTCACCAGACCATTCTGCCTGAAGCCAGAGCCACTGTACTTCTGAGCTTTGACAGAAATATTGCCTGAGAAATTCTTTCACTATTATGCATTGTGACATTACTTTTATTGCTGTATTGAATTGTTCAAATACTTTACTGTTATTTAATGTGTCACATATTTTCCTTTTTATAATGTCTTTAGCACTTAGCACCAAATGTACAATGATATGAAGGTCATGATAATTGTTTAAAAGATAAATTAATTGATTAGAATACCAAACAGCCTTAACATCATGTAAATAAATCTTGTACTACTTTTTTTTTTTTTTTTTTTTTACTAGTTATTGTGCCTGATGTCTCAAAATGCTTACCTGGAGAAGAGGCTTAGAGAAGAAAATTCAATGTCAAGGCTAGACCTCAAAAACCAACTAGGATAGTCACCTTGAGATGATCTTTGTTCTCAAATTCATTCTGTAATGATCATCTCTTTGCTATTTTGTAATTAAGTAGGATAACAGAGAAATCCCTACAATATTGTAAAGGCTTAAAAGATTTTCTTTGAAGGCTAACTGGTATAAAAGTTTAACTTCAGAAATCAAAGTCCAAAGAAGTTAAAGCAGAAGTCCAGCAAATACAGGAGATACATATTTTTATATATGCAGTTTTTGAGTATTAATAAAAGATAATAGTTATCCCTAGAATCAGCACGAGTTAACTAAGTACAAATCATGTCAAACTAAATGCATTTTCTTTTTGTTGGACCCTCAAACTGTAAAATCAGGGAAATTCCATAGGTATAGTAAAAAATGAATTTATAAAAAGGTACTGATGTATTCTTTTAGAATATCTTTGTGGACAAAATGGAGACATATGGAATACAGTGAAATCTTATCATATGCATAATTAACTTGTGCAAACAACATTGGCAAGGGAGAAAAATAACAATTTTAACAGTGACAGGTGGAGACGAGTATCAATTATCAGAGTATGTACAGTACCCATCCTCACTTGCAGTCCCATCATTCATTATGTATTTGGCATTGACACATACATACTACTGTATGGAATTTTATATACAAATTTCTGTACATGATACTTTTATATTATTTAAGATCTATTTGAGAACAATTTTAATTATACATGATTTTTGCCCTAAAACCATGAAGAAGAAACTGTATTGTAGGTAACAGAAGACGTAGGTTTATGTGTTCATGTTAGACAATTCTGCCTAGATCTCTGACATTTCTACATGCTCTGGGTCTTTTGAACAAAGGTCTTTACAGCCAATTTAAGAATGATTGTATAAGGAGATATTCCAAGATAGTATAGCCTTCCTCTCCTTGGAGCAGATTTGTTTGTATTATGGGTTAATAGTGTCTCTGGATGGGGAGAATGTGCAGGTTTTCCAGTAGTCTCTTTTAGAAGAGGGGTTTCATAAACTAAGTATTACTCATTTGTAACACAGATTTACTCTGTAGAGCCTTCCACCTGATGCCACTCCACATCACCTCCATATTAATTATCAAGGCAAAGAGAATTTATGTGCATATGAAACTCATGGTGCCTGCTGTGCCATGAATAATAAACTATCTAAATCCATTTGGGCTCACTGTCTCCTTGCCAACGGAATCTACGTAAGTATGGCAAGAAAACCCAGAAAGAGCCTGCTATTTAGGGACTGGCTTCACTACTTGACAATTTGTAATTAAAACCAGGTATAAAAACCTTTTATTAATATATCACAATAAACCAAAATGCTAGTCTTCATTAAATCATAGTGTTCTCTAACATTTTAACAACTAATTGAGTGACAATAAATAAGAACTATTACAGACTTTTAGAATAGCAACAAACTGAACAGAAGAACTCACATTATGGGTGACAGACAAAAAGAGCTCAATAGACGAGAAGAATGGTGCAAAAATAACAAGATATACATTCATAGAACTGCTTATAGAGTCCTTAACTTTAGTTTAAAATTTAGCTGCCAAAAAAAATAATAAGACAAGTTAAAATTAGCAATTCATATGACAAAAAAGCAGAGAAAAATAAAAATTACTTGTATTTCTAGGCAAATCCAGAATCTCCCTCCTGTTGGGAACAATTAGACAACTGGACAAAATATAGAGACACAATTATTTTCAGATATTGAACAACAGGCAGTGAAGAATTGTGATACTAAAAAAAACAGAAACATATGAGATGATATCCACAACCACAGATTTTCTGCCTGAGATAATTCCTACATATGGGACAAGAAGAGGAAAACCAGAGTTTGACAATCTTACTGAGTAAAGAGTTTGGGACTTGGGGAGGCTGTGGCAGCTATTATTGCAGAGAATAATGCCTGAGAATAGGTAGTAAATAGAGAAAGCACTCCAGAAATCTGAATAGGGTTCCCCTTGAGTCTTTGGCTAAAGATCAATCTGCAATTGTATAGGGTGAAACCCAACAAGGATGGGCCAGAAAAATTTTTGAGAGAAGAACTCTTACTGAGAAACTGTAAGACTAACAACTCCCAGAAGTGACCAAGTATCAATAGTCATTTGAGTTACCTGTAGCATGACTGGAAAGATCTTGTTGAACACATAGGCTATTCATAGAGACCACAGAATATTGAAACCTAAAAAAAAAAAAAGAAGAAATAATGGGGAAAATCGGCCTTAGAACAAACGTTGCTCTAGGCCTAACATAAAAGAGGTTATAAACAAACCTCAAAAATATCAAACTAATACACAAGTAAATTAACTACCTGCAACAAAATAAGAAGCCAGTATTCTTTAAAGGAACACAACAAAATCCAGCACTTAACAATGTAAAATATCCAGAAGTCAATCAAAAATTACTATACACACAGAAAGTAAGAAATGTGATAAATAATCAGAAGAAAAAGTAGTCAACAGATACATACTCAGAAATTACAAGTATGATAGACTTAGTAGAAGAGGAGATAAATATAACTATTATAAATAAGTTCCGTATATTCAATGATATAAAGGAAAATATGAATATAATAGGACAAAGACATAAAATATTTATTAATGAAAAATACAAGCTCTAAAATGGAAATACACTAAAAATGATTAACAACCAATTAGACACTGTATAAGATAACATGAAAACTTGATGACTTAGAAATGTAAACTATCCAAACTGAAGCACAATAAGGAAAAAGACTTCAAAAGGAAAGCCTCAGTGATCAATGAAACAATATCAAGTAGTCTGATATAATGTGTAATCAAATTTCTAGAACTATGAAAGGCAGCATTTTTTTTTTGAATAATGGCCAAACTTTTTCGAAGTCTGATGAAAACTGTAAACTCACATATCAAGAAGCTCAAGAAACCCTAAGCAAAATAAACATTAAAAAATATAACAATAATCACACTGATGAACACCAGAATCAAGATGGCAGAGTAGGAAGTTCCAGGTTCCCCTCCTCACACAGAGAAAGTATTCAAAAAAAAAAAAAAAAAGCAGAAAACAGAAGTGCTTGCCTTGTCAGAACTCTGGTGAACAGCCAGCAGATCATGGCAGCAAGATGAAGACTTGCAGAATGGTAGGAAGCCTTTGGGGCTATTTTTTTTCTTGATATTGGCTTCAGTATCATCCCTGTCCCCATTCAGCAGCTGGCTAGAAGCAGTAGTCACATTTCTAGCTTGGGACCTTGGCCCCTAATTCTGCAGTGAGCAGAGAGACTTTTGTTAATGGGGTGCAGTGTTTGCCTGCCTGAATCAGCTAAGTGACTGTTCAAAGGACAAAAGCAAAGTGCTGTTTTATTCATCTTGAAGGTTACTGGGGCAGAGGAGGGGGGCATGGCCTGGGACAGTGTAAGGTTAATAAAGAAGTCCAGGGTAGCCTGAGCAAAAAAGGTAATAGAGACATTGGGGGTGACAATCTCAGGGAGAGAATTTCTTTAGGAAATTGGGGCATTTAAAGACACTCAAGTGTGTTTAATTCAGAGAGCTATATACATACCCAGGGCAAGATGCATTCCTAGAAAAACCTGAAGGTAATCCTAAATTTTCTTCTTGGGTGAATCTCCCAGCTCAGTGTAAATCTGCTTAATGATTGCCCCAGCATACAATGAATCTGCAAAGACTGAAAGAGGTTTTTTTTACACTGGTTTTTTTGTCTGTTTGTTTTAAACATCATTTTAAAAAGTCACTAAGCTAATGGTCTACCTCAGCCTTCAAATAATAAAAAGAGAGAGAGCGAGAACAGAGAAAGGAAGAGAAAGTAAATTTTAAAAAATAAAATAAACCTAGCAAACCCTGAACATTCTCACTTTATTCTTTAATCAAAATGTAAATACAATAGCAATTATGATATAAACAAAAAAGTATCTAGAAAATCACTACATATTTGAAAATTAGGCAACATATTTCTAGATAATCCCGAATTAAAGAAGAAATAATAAAAATTATGAAACATGGAAATTGGAAGATTTCTACTTCTGGCCTAGATGGAGTAATGGAGATGTATTTACACACTCACCTTAAACAATGAGAAAACGGGAAAATATAGATGAAATAACGGTTTACAGTAATTGGAAAACAAGCAGTGCAGGACTGTGTGTGATCCCTGAAGTAAGGGAAAATAACAAGATGAGCCTTATGATTGCAAAGACTTATAGCCTAAAGAGAGTTACCAGAAGTTAGTGCAAAAAGAGGGTACTCAAACATCCCAGGCTGAAGACCTCTGCTGGCTCATGTAGTTGCAGGAGCTGACGAAACCAAAATCTACAGGTCAAGCAGCAGGCTGGAGGCTCTCCTGGCTCACAGGGTTGCCGGGGTTGTCGAATCCAAAATCTGCAGGTCAGGTGGCAGGCCAGAGACTCCTGCAGGCCACATCCCAAGGACCAGAGGTCAGGCAAGGAGAAGAGTGCAGGGTCAAGAAAGAGGATGAGCTTTGCCAGAACATCCATTTATATACTAGAGGCAGGCCACACCCCCAAGGAAACTCCCCTTTCAAATAACTGGATGCTCACAGCTGATCACAAAATGGAAGGTGATGACATAATATCTTCCTAACCACTGAGAAGCACAGCCTAGCTAAATTCACCCAGAACATTAGCCATCACAAGCCCTAAATCAATGACTGTTCTACGTCTGCCCTAACAAGGCTTAAAAGCAAGCCTCAGAATGTCCAAACGGTTTCCAAGTAAATTAACTATGCTACAGAGAAAATTAAATACTCTTTAAAAATTACAACAAAATCTTAGCAACCAATAAGGTAAAATACTCAATGTTCAACAAATCAATTAAAAAAATAGCAGATATAAAAAAGTAGAAAAATATACAGTAGTCACAAGATACATTCCAAGACCCCCGTGTATGCCTAAAACCATGGATAGTACCAAACCCTATATATACTATCCTTTTTCCTATACATACATACCTATGATAAAGTTTAATTTATACATTAGGGACAGTAAGATATTAACAACAATAAATAATAATAAAATAGAACAATTATAACAATATGCTGTAATAAAAGTTATGTGAATGTGGTCTTTCTCTCTCTGTCTTGTGCTTTGAGACCATTATTAAGTAAAATAAGGGTTACTTTTTGACCAAGGTTGACCATACATAACTGAAACAGCAGAAAGCAAAACCACGGATAAGGGAGGACTACTGTATCCATAACTAGGAGAAAAATAGATCCACAGAAACATTACCAGAAATGACATAGATGGTGGAACTAGAAAAAAACAATGGGTAGTGAAATAGCTATCTAAATCTCAAAATATCAAACCAAACAATTGAAAATATTAAACAAAATCATGTTGATAATTATATTAAACATATCTTATATGGCCTTGGTGATAGAATTTTCAACTATGTAAACTTCAGTATACTCAGACTGATTGGGTCCATGGTCCCAGTGGGCCTCTGTAAACTAGACTTTAGCCATAATTCCTTTTTTTACCTAGTCTACATAAGCCTTCTCTAACTGGAGGCTCAAGATGATGCTTCAGGTCCTTGGGTATCAATGTTAATTGAGATCTTGAAATGTCTCAATGTCCCCCTCTCCCCAGTGTACAGTCACCCAAGTAATATCCATGGGACCCTTTGGGGGACCCTACAGTCTTTGGAGAATCCCTACAGTTGTAGGATACTTCCTTCTAGGGACCTGACCACATCTTCAGTTAATGGACCTTGGATCTGAAAATTGGTTCAAGCCCAGGCATTAAGCAATGGATAGCCACTAAGACCATTATATAAATATATGAGTATAAAGGTAACAAGTAAAATAAAATAAAATCTTTTATGCAAAAAATCAGATCTATTAATCTAACCCCGTGGACTTCATGCACGCATACATGTCAACATACACACGCGTGCACACACACACACACGCACACACGCACAATCTACTTCTCACCTCCAAAGCTATCATTGTCCCTATGCCACTCTCATCTTTTACTTCAATTACTGGAATAGTGATCTGGTCTCCCTGTTTCTACTCTTTCCAATATTGGGTGGTTTTTCAGCACAGCAACTAGACTGATATCCTTAAAATGTAGTCAGATCATATCACTCCTCTGCTCAAAACTCTGCAGAGTCCAAGCCAAAGTATGTTACAAGACCTACAAGTCCTCCTCCTCATTATACCTATGACTTCATCTGTTATAATTTCCCCTTCACGATTTTACTTCAGTTCTGGCTCAGGACTTTGCACTATTCTCACTCCTTGGAAAGCTCTTTCCCTAGGTATTCCCATGGCTAAAGCCCTTACCTCCTTCAGGAAATAGCTTCAAATAATACCTCTTCAAGTGTTACCCTATTTAGACTGCAACCTTTTCCAGCACAGTTTCACATAATATATACTTTAGTTATTTATCATATTTATTTTTAGTACCTTTCTCTGCAGAATAAAACATAAACTCCAAGAGAACCATGATTTCTAGTCTGTTTATTCACTGGTGTACTCCAAACCCCTTCAACCATGCCTAGCACATAGTAGTGCTCAATAAATATTTTTGAGGGACTGAATGAATCAATCAATCGATTACCCAAATCATTCTGAATTCAGATACAAAACAAAATGAGTGCTTTCTTCAAGTCTATTCAACTTTGTACACGATTTTCTTGCCAGAATAGTCAAGAAAACCAAATAAAAGAAATAAGCATTCGATGCGAAGAAGCAAAACTGAAATTATTTGAAGATAATATGATCATATATTTTAAAATGAAATAACCTATAGGTAAATGATAAGATATAAAAAGACAGTCTATCAAGCTTTTCCCTATGAAAAAGTAATGCACCAATATCAGTCACATTCTACATACCATCAACAGAAAATAAAGAATTCTTTTAAAGAGCATAAAATTATGAAGGACCTGACACTAAAACTAACAAAAGCTGTAAAAACTCTTTATAGAAAAAATTTGAAACATTATTAAGGGATATTCACAAACTCCTAAATAGATGGAGAAACTCACCGTGTTCATTGAGCAAAAAGAAAGCAATTTTCCCTACATTGGTCTATAGGTTTAAAGCAATCCCAAAAGGCTTGTGTGGTACGTTAGTTTGTGTGTGTGAAACTTGGCAAGCTAATTTTAAAATTTATATGAAATCCAAAGGCTAACTATAGCCACAACAGTCTTGAAAAAGAAGGAAAGGAGAACCACACGCCATACCAGACAGTAAGACTTATTTTAAAGCTATTGTAATTAATACAGTATGGTACTGAAATAGGGATATAAAAATAAATTGATACTATAAAACAGCTCAGAAAGCACCACCACACCGCCTCCCCCAGTTACAGACATTTTGTGTATAACAGAGGTGGTGTCATTGCAAATCAGTAGGGAATGGATGGACTTTTCAATAATTGGTTCTGGAATAATTGGATATTCACATAGAAAGAAAAATTATCTCTACACACCATAAACAAAAATTATTTCAAGGTGAATTAAAGGTCCAAAGGTGAAAGACAAAATTAAAAGTTTAAGACATTAGTATAAAAGAATATGGCTTCTTGATAGGGAAGAATTTCTTAAACAATACGTCAAACTCCTCAATAATAAAGGAAATGACTGATAGCTTCAGTTACATTGAAATTCAAAATAAGAACTTCTCTTTATCAGAAGATACCAAAAGAAAGTGAAAAGATCGAATGAAAGACAAACAGTGCAGTTAAAAATAAAATGGGCAAAGAATTTGAATAAGTGCTTCACAAAACAGGAAATTCAAATGGTCACTAAAACTAAAAAAAAAAAAAAAAAAAAAGATAGGCTCAAGTCATTATTAAGCACTAAAATGAAAGTTAAAACCGCAATGAAAAACCATTACAAACTCATTAGACTGAAAAACAAATTACAGCATCTGACAATTTCAAATGTTTGTGAGAATGTGGAGCAACAGGACATCTCATATGAGTGAAAATTGGTACAAATACTTTGGAAATAGTTTAGCATTATCTAGTCAAGTTAAAGATGCGTATGCCTCATGATGTAACATTCTACCCCTAAGTATCCACTCCGGAGAAACTCTAGTACATAGCCAAGATACAATAATGTTCATAGCAGCATTATTCAAAATAGTTTCAGAATGGAAAAAATTCAAGGTGCATCAAGGCAGAATTAATACACAAATTGTTAAATAATAATTAATGTTATACCATAAAAATATGTAAACTATAAACATACCCTTCAGCATGGATGAGTCTTATAAATACACTATTGAATGAAATAAACAAAGTCACAAAAGAAAAAAAATTGGATGGTTTACTTGTATAAATTTCAAAAACAGGCAAAAGCAAACTAGTCTTTAAAAGGTAAACTATAGAGGAGCCAAATCTATACCCAAACCACTGCCACTGAGTCCGACTCATTGCAACCCAGTAGGACAAGTAGAACTGCCCGTAGAGTTTCCAAGGGTGTAAATCTTTTGGAAGCAGACTGCCACATCTTTCTCCCTCAGAGTGGCTGGTGGGTTAGAACCGCCAACCTTTTGGTTAGCAGCTGAGAGTTTAACTACTGCACCACCAGGGCTCCTTGACAAATCTATTTCTTTGGTTGGTGTTGTGTCTAATGGAGAGAGATTAGGATACATGACTGGGACAGGCAAAATGGCAAGTTTCTACTCGTTCTGGGCGGTTTCTTTTGTAATTATTTTCTAAATTGTACATATGTTTTATACACTCTTCTACGTGTATAAAATATTTCACAAGAAGAAAAACAAATAAACTCCCAAAAAGTGAATTGATGTTGGATTTAAATCCATAGCCATCAGTATGGATGGAAGATGCAGGCACATAATTAAGAAAACACCTTGTTTATTTTTTTCTTCACATGTCTCACTGCTTTGGCTTGTTTTAAGTATTAATTATCTGCCGTTTGTGTTGCTGTCTATGCATTTTAATAGCTGTTCACTGATCTAGCCTGACCTTCTGCTTAGTAATTTTGAATAGTCAGCAGGAGGCATTAAATTGCATCAAGACATAAGGCATTATGTAATATTCTAAAAAATAAGATAAGATGATGCTAGGGCTTGCAAAGCAGCAAAATGTAAATGAGGTCCTTTGGATACAAGAAGTGTCTTTAACTGGAACAGAAATCTCACACAGTTGATCTGCAATGATCTTGGGGGGAAAAGACTAAGAACAGCCTACTCTTTCCTACTCCCAGGATTCTGAATTGATATCCCATTAATAATTGCCTTATGTTTGTATTTCCGTTCTGAGTGGGGTTAGTACACAATTTGGCAAATTAGTTTCGGGAAGACTACTGAGAAGACATTTTGTCATGTAGGGGAGAATTGTTTGAGGAACAAATTTAGGCAGAGTCAAGATTTGAAACCAGGTCTCTCAAATTTCAGAAATTTTGTTGTCAACCACCATGTCAGATGATCTCCCTAGCAGAGCTCTGGATGATTTCAGAGCCATCTATTTAATCATTTTCTGAGGCTATACCTAAGTTGCATAAATTTCATTTGTATATAATGGTGACTATAGAAGTTGTAGAATTCTTACCTTCCATGCAGGAGACCTGGGTTCCATTTCTAGCCAATGTACCTCATGCACAGCCACCACCCATCTGTCAGTGGAGGCTTGCTTGTTGCTATAATGCTGAGCAGGTTTCAGTGGCACTTCCAGACTAAGATAGTATAGGAAGAAAGGCCTGGTGATCTAATTCTGAAAATCAGCCAATGAAAGCCCTATGTCACAACAGTCCAATCCACAATCTATCATGGGGATGGTACGGGGCCAGATAGTGTTTCTTTCTGTTGTACATGGGATCACCAGGAGTCAGGGGCTGACTCAACGGCAGCTAACAATAACAACAAATAGCAGCTGTATGAAATCTGCCCTCCCTAATAAACCAAAAATAAAACAGAAATGATTTCAACAATACAATCAAATTTCTGTTGAAATATTTCTGCAGGTGCAAATCAAGCAACAAAAAGGGTGATATCATGGAAAGTACCCAGGACCAGCGTCAGAGGACTTTATCAATTGTGTGACCTTGGGAAAGTCATGCAACCTCTCTATACATAATTTTTCTAATCTGAAAGATGTAATAACACCTGCTAAGCCAACCTCACATTGGATGGACCAAATGAGATGGAGGATATGGAAATGGTTTGCAAATTTTAAATCAACCTGTAAATATTTTACTAGTATTATAAAGACCAAATTTGTTCAAAATTTCTATTTAAAATCTTTAGACTTTATATTCATCTAGTTACAACTCTCTTCCCAAGAATGTATGGCAGCTCACTTCAACAGGTTTAATTATGCCAGTCCCTTAATCCCCATCTGTAATATCTGTAACTCTACAGAGATCCAACTTACAGGGATGTAATTAGAAAAATGATTTGAAAGGCAGAATGACATAGAGGACATAGAGGACTGCACTAAAATTTGGGTTCTTATGTTCCTCAGTATGACCTTAGATATCTGAAACAGATGATTGCTCAAGTCTTATCTATTCTAAGTATAAAGAGTACATTGAGAGCAGACTCCTGCTGACTACTCAGCAATAGAACATATGCTTTGAAGTTTTCTGTAAAAACAGTGAAGGGTTGGCATCAACCCAATCCTCACAGGTCCTTCTGTGTGGGCTCATTTTCAAGATGGACCCACGAGCATTAGCAGTTGCAGACTACGGCCACAAAAGGACATTCTTCCCTTCGCAAAGTAAACTGGATCATATGGGGTCTGAATCCGTGACCTTGGCCTCCTTAGCTGTGCTCTAACTAGATGAGGTAACAAGCCCAGATGGTAACAAGATATAGAACACTTTGCAAAAGTCATTCTGTACTTGAATAGATGACTTCTGAAAACTAAATCCTTTGATGACATGTGCTGTTTCACCCTTAGGTACTTAGTGTATGGTTCTACAGAAGCAAAAGTAAGAAGACAGATGGTCAACCTGGAGGGAAGGAAAAAGAGAACAAACATAAAGAGAATGGGAAAAAAATTGCTTAAAAGAAAATGTTAGGATTCTGGCCAATGCCCAGAAATGTGAAATATAATATAAAGTTTATAAATCTCAAAACATGAGAAACTTAAGCATAGATATTAATCATTGCAGTACCAAGCTTAGCAATCAAAATGAAATATCCCCCCTTCAGAAAAACACATTATCACCAAAAAATATCTATAGTACAAAATGGGCTTGGTAAATATTCATGAAAGGTCTCCAACCATGAAATATGTGTTGATGTGAAAGAAAATAATACTGAACCTATGAATACTTGAGAAGAATTCCAAAGTTGGAGGAATCAGGAGCAAGGCTATGGGCTGTCTGGGGATATTTCCAGCAGCAGAAACAGAGCTCTTTCCACCCCTTGTTACTAAGGAAATTTCAGAACAAGTCTATAAATAGTTCCTTGGCATTAGCTCCATCAGAAATGAGGTTCTGCAGCAACACTGCAGCTCTGCATGCTGCCAAAGGAAATTTAGTCCTGAGTTTTTTCTTTCTCTCCCTTTTTTATCCCCTTGATGAAAGACAAAAAAAGGAAAACAGATATAATAGGAAAGAAAATGGAAGAAGCAGTTGATAGATCTATAACCCAAGACTGCAATGCTCCTATTTCACAGGGGCACGCCTTAAGCTCCTGCAGCTATGAAAATAATGCCACTACAGTGTTAAACTAGGTAGGAGTTGTGGTACTTGCAGGGTTTGCATCTAATATCTGGTTTTTGTGGGTCCATAAAGAAAGGATCAACACAATAATTTGATATCTTTCCTTTTTTTTTTAAAAAAAAGTGAGCCCTAATTCACTTGTAAAATTTCTTGGACCCAAGACATTCTCATGTAGTAGAAATTTTAAAATAAATATCAGTATACTTATTTTGATTAATTGTACACCATTTTTTCCTCCTTCCCCCTACTCTCTGTTTCCATTTTCTTTTGTACTGGTTCCCACGAAATAACTAAGTAACTTGAGAATATTAGTTTATTTCAACAGACTTACATAACAGCTTGAGGGAAAATGGCTGTCTTACAACTTGCTGGACACCATTCCAACAGGCAGCTTTATTAAAATTGTTGCATTTAGAAGCTTCAAGCCTAATCTTTGGTAAATGTATGGGTTGGATGAAGCTTTTTTTTAATTATCTACCCCCTTGTCCCCTCTGTCTTTGACACTCTTATACACAGAGGCTCTGTGGCCATGTTTTGCAACCCTAAGGATCTGCTCACCTGAGCCTGCTTAAGGTATTTTGTTCTCTGCTCTCCTCTTCCTCCCCAAAGCAAAATTTAACTATTCCTCCAAATTTAATCTGTAAATTCAAGGCCCACTAGGATTGATGCACAGATTATACAATTCCTCTGGAGGAGTGAAGATGCAAGAAGAGGCAACAAAATTTATAAAGGAAGAATAAAAAGGGAGGGTCTTGCCCTATCAAATATCAAAACATGGTATAAAACCATGTTAGGTAAAACAGTATACAGGTGCAGACAAGTAGATTAATGAGACAGAGAAAAAAAACCCAGGTACATGATTATATACATATATGAATTTAAAATGTAAGTGTCACTTCAAATCAGTAGCAAAAATAGTTGGACAATTGGCTACCTGTGGAAATAATAGATTTCCTACCACACACTATACAAAATTAAGCTTAAAAATTTAAATAATCAAGTGTAAAAAATAAAAGTTTGAAAAATACTATCTATAATTTGAAAAACTAAAATATAAGAAAATAACTTTATAAACTCTAGTGAGAGTGGGAGAGAAGGCCATGCTAGGCAAGTCATAAACCCAGAATCTCCAAAGGAAAACATTAATTTGTTTGATTACATAAACCTTAAAATCACTGGCATGGTGAAAAACACCATACATAGAGGATAAATAATAGCATAAGAGAAACTAATAGAAAATATATAACAAATAAAACGTTAGTACACAATATAAATCCTATATGCTGGCAACTTCCAAGTTGGCATCTAAATTCCTAACATTCTATAAACTCCAAATTTGGGTATCTAAGATCCTTCTTGCACCTCCACAGGGAACCTAATACTCATTGCAAAATTAACATGGCCAAAGCAGAATTCTCAATACACCACACCATACCCAAAGCTACTTTTTCTCCAGTCTTCCAGTAATTGGCACCATTAACCACCCAGTTACTCAAGTCCGAATTATAGTAGTCACACCATTTATCCATCACATCACAAATTAAATTAACTAAGAAGTCTTGTCACCTTCATCTACAAAACATAGCTGTAATCCAGTTAATTTATTTTTTCCACTCCACTGCTCAAACTCTCATCAAGCCACTCTCCTTTCTTAAATGGATTAAGCTGGATTATTGGTCTCTTCTCTTGTTCATCTGAAATTTACTGCACAGAGAGCAGTCATATGTCCTTCTTAAAGCATAAATCATATCATGTCTCCTCTAGAACCTCCAGAAGGAATGTAAGCCTGCCAACACCCTGATTTTAGCTCAGTGAAACTAATTTCAGACTCTGACCTCCAGAACTGTAAAAGAATAATTTGTGTTGCTTTAAACCACTGAATGTGTGGTAATTTGTTATAGCAGCAATAGGAAACAAATATAGCCTTTGATAATATATATTTAATTTTTTAAAGCAATAATCTTTCCTCAAGAAATCAATGTACAGGAAAGCTGGTAATGGGGAACCCAAGGTCGTGAAGGGGAGAGTCTTGGTATTTCATGGGGTTGGCAACCAATGTCACAAAACAGTATGTGTATTAATTGTTTTATGAGAAACTGATTTGCTCTGTAAACCTTCATCTAAAGTACAATAAAAAAGAAATCAATCTTATGGAAAGATAAATTCATTTGACTGCCGTAGCTTTATAGTAACTATCAAAATTGGATGCTGTAAGTCTTCCAACTTTGTTCTTCTTCAGTATTGTTCTGACAAACTTTTTCATATAAACTTTTGCCTTCCCATATAAACTTTAAAATCAGTTGTCAATAGCTACAAATTAGCTGACTGAGATTTTTATTGGAATTACATTGAATCTGCTGACTGAGATTTGTATTGGAATTACATTGAATCTGTAGATAAAACTGGCAAGAATTGGCATCTTAATATTGAACCTTCCAATACATATATGCAAAATATATTTTCATTTCTTTAGCTCTTCTTTGATTTCTTTATTGTTTTGTGGTTTTCCCCATTCAGATCCTATACATATATGTTTTAGATTTATCCCTAAGTATTTTTATGCTATTCTATATACCATTGTCTTTTATATTTCAAATTGCCGTTTTTTTATTGCTGGTGTATAGGAAAGCAATTGATTTTGTATATTCACCATGTATTTTGTGACCTTGCTATATTTACTTACGAGTTCCAGGAAATATTTTTGTTGATTCTTTGGGATTTTCTACATAGACAACCATGTTATCTGTGAATAAAGACAGATTTATTTCTTCCTTTCCAATTGATATACCTTTTATATAATTTTCTTATTTTCTTTTCTAACTAGGCCTTCTAGTATGATGTTAAAAAAAGTACTAAGATGGGACAAAAAAACAGCTGTCATTTAGTCAACTCCAACTCATGATGACCCCATGTGTGTTAGGATAGAACTGCTCTATAGGGTTTTCAATGGCTGGTTTTTTTGAAGTAGATTGCCAGGCCATTCTTCTGAAGTCCATCTGACTGAACTCGAACTTCCAACTTCTCAGTTAGCAGCGGAGCACGTTAATTGTTTGCACCCCCCAGGGACTCCTCATACACACATTCAAATTGAAGCTGAAGAAAATCACAGCAAGCCCACAGAACCAAAGTATGACCTTGAATACATCCTGCTGGAATTTAGAGAACACCTCAAGAATAAATTTGATGCACTGAACAGTAATGACCGAAGATCAGAAGAGGTGTGAGAAAACGTCAAAGACATTGTACATGAAGAAAGTGAAAGGTCATTAAAAAGACAGGAAAGAAGGAAAAAACCAAAATAAATGTCAGAAGAGACTTGAAAACTGGTTCTTAAACAGAGAGTAGCTAAAGTAAATGGAAAAAATGATGAAGTAAAAGAACTGAACAGAAGATTTCAAAGAGCAGCTTAAGAAGACAAGTTAAAGTATTATGATGAAATGCACAAAGACCTGGAGTTAGAAATCCAAAAGAGAAGAACATGTTCAGCACTTTTCAAGTTGAAAGAATGAAAGAAGAAATTCAAGCCTTGAGTTGCATTACTGAAGGTTTCTATAAGCAAAAAATTGAATGACACAGGAAGCATCAGAAGAGATGGAAAGAATATACAGAGTCACTGTACCAAAAAGAATCGGTCGATGTTCAACTATTTCAGGAGACAGCATAAGATCAAGAACCGCTGGTACTGAAGAAAGAAGTTCAAGCTACGCTGAATGCACTGGTGAGAAACAAGTTTCCCATAACTAACAGAAAACCAATGGAGATGCTTCAGCAAACAGATGCAACACTGGAAGTGATTACTCGTCTGTGTCAAGACATTTGGAAGACAGATATCTGGCTAATCAATTGGAAGAAATCCATAATCCTGCTGATTCCAAAGAAAGATGATTAAACAGAATGCTGAAATTATCAAACAATATCATTAATATCACATGCTAGCAAAACTTTGCTGAAGATTATTCAAAAATGACTGCAGCCATACATCAACAGGGAACTGACAAAGTTCAAGCCAGATTCGGAAGAGGATATGGAGCAAGGAACATCATTGCTGATGTTAGATGGATCTTGGCCGAAAGCAGAAAGTAACAGAAAGATATTTACCTGTGTTTTATTGGCTGTACAAAAGCAGTCAACTATGTGGATAATAACAAATTATGGATAACATTTTGAAAAATAGGAATTTCAGACCTTAATTGCACTCAGTGGAATCTGTACATGGATCAAGGGGCAGTCATTTGAACAAAACAATGGGATACTGCATGGTTCAAAACTGGAAAAGGTGTGTGGCAGGGTTATATTCTTTCACTTTATTTATTCAGTCTGTACGCTGAACAAGTAATCTGAGAAGCTGGACTATATGAAGAAGAATGTGGCCTCAGGATTGGAGGAAAACTCATTAACAACCTGCAACATGCAGATGACACAATCTTGCTTTCAGAAAACAAAGAGGACTTGAAGCACCTACAGATTAAGATGAAAGACTAAAGTCTTCAGTATGGATTACAACTGAACATGAAAAAAATTAAAAATCCTCACAACTGGACTGATAAAAAACATCATGATAAATGAAGAAGACATTGAAGTTGTCAACAATTTCATTCTACTTGAATCAGCAATCAAGTTCCAAGGAAGGAACAGTCAAGAAATCAAATGACGTATGGCATTGGGCAAATGTGCTGCAAAAGACCTACTTAAAGTTTTAAAAAGCAAATATGTCACTTTAGTGACTAAGGTACTCCTGAACTACATCATGGTCTTTTCAATCACCTCACATTCATGCAAAATCTGGACAATAAAAAAGGAAGACGGAAGAAGAATTGATGCATTTAAATTGCGGTGTTGGCAAAGAATATTGAATATGCTGTAGATTTCCAGAAGAACAAATGAGTCTTTAAAAAAATACATCCCAAATGCACCTTAGAAGCAAGGATGGTGAGACTTAAGCTCGCTTACTTTGGACAAGCCATCAGTAAAGACCAATCCCTGAAAAAGGACACAGTGTTTGGTAAAGTAGAGGGTCAGCAAAAATGAGGGAAACTCTCAGTGAAATGGATTGACACAATACTCAGGCAACATTTTATGCTTTTATACATCATGTCTCCATGAGTAGGAGCTGACTCTATGGCAACTAACAATAACAACAAGGAGGGGATACCCTTGCCTTGTTCCAATATAAGGGTGAAAGCATCCAGTCTCTATCTCACCATTAGGAACGTGTTAGCTATAGATTTTTTTTGTAGATGTTCTTTATCAAGTTCAGAAAGTTTTCTTCTATTCCTAGTTTCTGATGAGTTTTTGTCATGAATGGGTGTTCAAATTTTTCAAACGCTTTTTCTGCATCATTGATCATATGATTTTTTTCCTTCTTTAGCCTATCGGTATGGTGGATTACACTGATTGCTTTTCAAATACTGAGCCGGTCTTGCATACTTGCAATAAAGTCCACGTGGTAGTGATGCATAATTCTTTTTACACATTTTGGTTTCAATTCGCTAATGCTTTGTTGAGGAATTTTACAGGAATGTTCATAATAAATATTGGTCTGTAGTTTGCCTGTATTGTCATGTCTTTACCTAATTTTAGTATTAACCGAGGTAATACTATTCTCATGGAATGACTGAGGAAGTGTTCCTTCTGCCTTCTATTTTCTGAAAAAGATTGTGGAGAACTGGTATAATTTCTTCCTTAAATCCATGGTACAACTCAGCAGTGAAAGCATCTGGGACTGATGCTTTCTTTGTTGGAACGTCATTAACTGTTAATTCAATTTTTTAATAGATACAGGTCTGTTCAGATTATTTGTCCCCATGTGAGTTTTGGTAGTTTGTGTCTCATATAATGGAATTATGAGGCAAAGACTTCTACTTTTTATTTATGTAACACACACCTATATATAGTATTTCAAAAATTAACTTTAAAGGTATATATTGACAAAGGCAAGGGTCAGCAAACTTCTTCTGTAAAGGCCAGATAATAAATATTTCAGGCTTCCTTGGCCACATCTGGTCTCTGTCACATATTCTTCTTACTTTTTGTTTTTGTTTGCGTTTTTTTTTACAACCTTTTAAAAATGTAAAAACCATTCTTAGCTTCTGGGCAATACAAAGTCAATCTGCATCTTTAGAGGATATTGGTGGCCCCCTAAATATTAATCTCCCCACATGTCTTTCAAAACCATACTTATCAATATGAAGAGCAGTAAAACCACCTATAACCTATGCCTGAATTTCACTCAAGTTACTTTCTGAATTAGGGGAGTCCAAATTAATTGAATTATAGGAAAAATTTTCATCAAAGTATTAAAAATATTTCCAGAAAACTGGTTTCAACCACAGTGCACTGCACATGATAACAGATAGATTGATGAAGATATACAGATAGATACAGAGATAAATATATCAACTGAAGTAAACTTGCAGAAAGACTACATAAGAATTTTTCTTATTCCAATTTTGTATTAAGCTTTTTCTTTATCTAAGTGAGGGTTTGTTAACTAACATTGCCTGGAGAAACACTGAATTCTCATAATCTGGTCAAGTCTTCAAATCTTCTGATGATTCTAGCTCTCACTTTCTTTTCTATTCTATAAAAAGGAAATAGATTTTGACAAGCTAATACCTAAGATTCTTTCAAGAACTAAATTCCTTGAATAAGGAGAGAGAAAGAGAAAGAGAAAGTGGAAAAGGAAGATAGGCTAAGGAAAACAATGAAGATATTACCATTAATTGTTTTATGGTCTCTTAGTGGTTCTGCTTCTGGTAGTAGAAGCATGTTTCCATTCATCTCTTCCATATTTTCCACACCAAATGGGTAATCTGACATTTGGTAAAAATTTCCTTGAAATCACCTTCCATTAACAGAACTTTTTTTTTTTTTTACTTCTGCCTTACCAATTAAGATGGAAAAGAATAAAGTCAGGATATTTCCATCAGCCCTATCAAAACAAAAAGTGAAACTAACAACTGGAACACAAAATTCTTAGTAGCACCTGAGAAGAAAATATTGAGCCGAATATATTTTTCTAAAGTATTCTGACAGCTGCCCATGTGTTCTCTTAGGAAGACTAAGAATTTTTACATATTATATTGGTGATCAAAAAATTACTAAGCATCTTAACAGGAAAAGTATAATGGAGGAAATCATGTAAACTCAATCCATATTTACACATTATCTAAATGGGCATCACTTGAATTTTTTAACTTAAATTGAAGGCTTAAAACTGATTAGAATGTAAAATGGTACAACCACTTTGGAAATTGATTTGGTGCTTCCTTAAAAAGCTAGAAATACAAGTACTATATGATCCAGCAATCTCACTCCTTGCAATATATCCTAGAGAAATAAGAGCTATCACACGAATAGATATATGCACACCCATGTTCATTGCAGCACTGTTCACAATAGTAAAAATACAGAAATAACCTAGGTGCCCACTAACGGACGAATGGATAAACAAATTATGATATATCCACACAATGGAATACTACAAAAAGATAAAGAACAATAATGAATCCGCCAAACATCTTATAACATGGATCAATCTGGAAGGCATTATGCTGAGTGAAATTAGTCAGTCACAAAAGGACAAATATTGTATGCGATAACTATTATAAGAACTCAAGAAAAGGTTGAAACACAGAAGAAAACATTCTTTGATGCTTACGAGGGTGGAGTGGGAGGGAGAGGGGTATTCACTAACTAGATAATAGACAAGAATCATCTCAGGTAAAGGGAAGGACAACACACAATACAGGGAAAGTCAGCACCACTGGACTAAACCAAAAGCTAGAAGTTTCCTGAATACAACCAAGCACTTCGAGGGACAGAGTAGCAGGGGCTAGGGTCTGGGGACCATGGTTTCAGTGGACATCTAGGTCAACTGGCATAACAAAGTTAATTAAGAAAATTTTCCACATCCCACTTTGGTGAGTGGCATCTGGGGTCTTAAAACCTTGGGAACAGCCATCTAAGATGCATCAGTTGGTCCCAACCCACTTGGAGCAAAGAAGAATGAACAACACCAGAGAGACAAGGAAAATATTAGCCCAAGAGACAAAAACCCCACACAAACCAGAGACTCCATCAGCCTGAGACCAGTAGAACAAGGTGGTGCCCAGCTACCACCAATGACCGCCCTGACAGGGAACACAACAGACAGTCCCTGAGGGAGCAGGAGAAAAGTGTGGAGCAGAATTCAAATTCACGTAAAAAGACCAGACTTAATGGTCTGACTGAGACTGGAGGAACCTTCGAAGCCATGGCCCTCAGACGCTCTGATAACCCAGAACTAAAACCATTCCCAAAGCCTACTCTTCAGACAAAGATTAGACTGAACTATAAAACACAAAATAATACTTGTGAAGAGTGTACTTCTTAGTTCAAGCAGATACACAAGACCAAATGGGTGGCTCCTGTCCAGAGGCAGGATGAGAAGGCAGGAAGCGACAGGAGCTGGTTGGATGGACACAGGAAACCAGAGGTGTAAAGGGGGAGTGTGCTGTCACATTATAGGGACTACAACTAGCGTCACATAACAATATGTGTATAAATTTTTGTATGAGAAATTAACTTAAGCTCTAAACTTTCACCTAAAGTACAATAAAAAATAAATAAATAAAATGAAAAAAATTGATTAGAAAGGAAGACAAGAAGTTGGGAAAATGGTATTAAATGCAACTTGTTGGAGTGGGTGATAAATTCTGCCAGGCAGCATGCTCTTTTT
>NW_004444027.1:457228-483649 GCF_000243295.1 Trichechus manatus latirostris
TTCAGGATTGTTGTATTCTCTGTTCGGCTTAGTTTTTCGGATCTCTGCTGTGGAGGGACGGCATGGTGCTTCTGCCTAGAGCGCCATTTTGCCGGAACTCCACCAGGCATCATGCTCTTAAAAACCAATGCCACAGTATCCTAACAAGGCAGGACTTCAAAGAAATGTGGGGGTCATTTGGGTTATAGCTCTATTTTTTAGAATGTCACAAACATAATTGGCTCAGACAATTTCTCTCTACCCAATATTTATAATCCTGGACAAAGCAATTGCAGGAAACAAAGACCCTAAATCCTTAGGCTTTTTGAGAGAGAACACCAAGAAAAGTAACAAGTGTAGTAGTAGCAATAATACAATTTAAGGAATAGTAACATTTAATATAATTATGTAATTTGAAAACTGAAAAACTGACCTTGACGGTCATATTTAGTCCAGACATTTTGTCAGTGATAAAACTGTAGCGCGAACAAATTTTTATGACTTGTTTAAAGTCACATAGCTAATTTTATCAGAGCCCTGTTTCCTGACTTCTAATTTAGAGGCACCTCAACTTTTCCATACAAACATAATTTTTATGTATCTAAACGCAATAAATACAACAGCTTTGAGAGTTAAACACCTTATGGTTGCTTAACAACCTAAAATACATAACTGAATGACACTTAAATGAAAACTAATTAAAATTAAACTCCTCTATATTTCAAGGATCTCCAGCTTGTCCATCAAGGTATGTTGGGATAAAGGAAAAAGCTACCACAGCCATAAGCACTCTCTTGCAGGAATTCATCTGACCACTTTCTGTTCATTTCTGACTCCTACTGTTCTTTGCTCCCAGCTTTCCTAATTATTCAAGCCCCTCTACAAATCCTACCTACTTCACTTTGGCCCTATAGATGGGCCCCCCATTGTTTATCTAGGCCTAGTTATTAATAACCAACCCCGGTAGTTATTTTAGCATTCATAAAATCAGCTCTGACTCATGACAACTTCATGTATAATCAAAGGAAATATTGTTCTGTCCTGTGCCACCTTTATGATCATTGGTATGTTTGAGTCCATTGTTGTGACTATTGTGTCAGTCCATCTCTTTGAAGTTTTTCCTCATTTTTGCTGACCCAAACATACATTTTCTAGAAATTGTACTTTCTTGATGATGTGTCCAAAGTAAGCAATCCAAAGTCTAGCCATCCTCGCTTCTAAGGAGCATTTTCATATTTTTTCTAAGACTGATTTGTTCATTCTTCCGGCAGTCCATGGTATATTCAATATTCTTCAATATCACAATTCAAATGCATGTATTGTTCTGTCTTTTTTATTTTCTAGCTTTTGCATATGTATGAGGTGATTGAAAAGACCATGGCTTGGATCAGGAGCACCTTAGCTATTAAAGTGACATCTTTGATTTTAAGCAAATTTGTGATTAGCAACCAAATATTGGCTTTTACTGCTGAGTTCCATGCACCCTCCCCATGTCCAACAACATGATTTGTTATTTGCTGTACATATCCATGAGCCACACAGGTAAGAGGCAACACACTCATGATCTCTTTGTGCACTTCCTGGGACAGATCCATCTCCTTCCAGTATTTATCAGAAGTTGTTTAAAATGTTAGAAGAGACAGTAAAGGTCACCTAGTTTAAAACTGCAATCAGTGTTCAAATTTACTCTACAACAGAATATTACAAGAGTAATGACGTAATAACCCAACTTTGCCTGCACACTTGCATCTTTGAACTAGCCTGGCTATTTCTGGCTGTTAGAATATATTTTCTTATAACTAACTCAACTATGTCTCCTTCTAAATTCTACCCATTGGTTTTAGTTGTGCCCCTGGGGTCAAATAGGATTTACCTGCTCCTTCTTCCACATGTTATCTTTAAATATTTTCAATATAATGGATGATGTTTACCATCCTAAGAGTCAAAGAAAATTTCTTCAGTAATTTATAAAATAACTTATTTGATTCCCTAATGCCCTGTAACTCTCTCAAAACATGGTCTAATTTTTGATTGTTCTTATTCAAGCGTGATGCCCAGAAGCAGACATAACCTTCCGCCAGTATTGTCTGGCCACTGCTGAGATGACTAAGATCATTTGTGTTTCAGATTCAGTTTCTGGGTTTCATTTATTCACTCTTCGTCTGCAGGATACTACCTCTAGCATTTTGCTTCATTTACATTCTCATTCCTTGGAGCCTGTGATACTTCTTCTCTCTAGGTGGTTCCCCAACTCCCCATATTTGGGAAGAACCTCTCATTCCTTTTATGTAACTCCTGTGCTTGACTTTCTGCTCCTTATCTTTCCTTTTTATGGAAGGAAGAGGGTAACTCTAATTCCTCTAACAAACCTAAATGTAAAGTGGTGTTTCTCATGCTTCTCAGTACAGTGACCGACTTGCAATTTGTATGCATACGGCTGGTAAATGTCCATCACAGGAAGACAAACCTATCATATTTCCTGAAGGCCAGTGAGAGTTCCAGTTCATTATAATTAATAGTTACACTCTAGAGTTTTTCCAAAACTATGATCTGCCTAGAATGTCCATACCAACCTTCATCCTCACTTCTCAGTCATGGCTGTCCGTCAGAATTAGCAGTGGAGCTTGTTGAAACTAAAGATGGCCCCTCTTCCAAGGAATCTAATTCAATGGGTCTTTATTGTTATCGGAGCTCTGGTGGCGCAGTGGTTAAGAGCTCATCTGCTAACTAAAAGGTCGGCAGTTTGAATTCACTGACCGCTGCTTGGAAACCCTATGGGACAGTTCTATTCTGTTCTATAAGGTCACATGAGTCAGAATCAACTCGACAGCAATGCGTTTGGTTTTATTGTTATAGCTGTTGTTGAAGTAGTTGCTGTTTTTTAAACTCACAGGTGATTTTTTATCTACAGCCTGAATTAAGAACAATGCTCATTGCTCTAAAGTATTATTCAACCACTTACTAGTTATGTAATGTGGGCAAGTTGTTTAAGGAGTGAGAGCTTCAGTTTCTCACTTATATTCTCATATAAGATGAAATATAAATAATACCTATTCCATAGGTTTCTTAGTATGATGTATATAAAATATTTAGCAAGGTACTTGACGTATAATTAATATTAAATTCATAGTATCTACCAAATCCTACCATGCAAATAAATGCCTACTTACTCATCACAGAAAAAAACTCATACCCATTGCCACTGATTTGATTCCAACTCATAACAACCCTATAGGACAGAGTAGAACTGCCCCATAGAGTTTCCAGGGAGCACCTGGTGGATTCAAACTGCCAACTTTTTGGTTAGCAGCCATAGCTCTTAACCAATTTGCCCCTAGAGTTTCTTAAACCCTTCCCCACTCAAAGGCAGAGCTAAGGACTCCCCAATATAGATGCCAATAGTGTCTCATACTCTCAATTACAGTACTTTTCAAATAATTTGATTATAAATACCTAGCAAGGAAATGCTATTAGCCTGAAGATTTCAAATCAATCCAGTATTCCTGAAAATTTAGCTCTGACAAATATCTTAGTAACCACTCAAACTTATTTATGTATAATCTTTACCAAGAACCCTTAGCAGATTATGTAAAACAACCAACAAAAAAATCATTCCCTAAAATGTCCTTCACAGAGAAAGACCAAACCAATAGGTATAGGATGGAATTCTATTAAACAAAATCTGTAAGCTCTGTTTGAAATTTTAATTTCTTTTGGGTGTTTTTTTCTTTTTGTTTCTTTAGAGAAACACAAAGAATTAAATTAAAAAGAAAAGACCTCTATATTCTAATTGCAAACCCATCCCATAAATTATTGGTAGATTCACTTTTGTTGGGTGAGCTAATGTGATTACCTTCAGTTCCCATTAAGCAGGGATCAGCCTGGAGCAAGCCCCTGTACCTGACCTACCACAAGAATCGATAATGGTAGAAGGGATGGTAGCTGCTCAATAATGAAAGTGACCCTGTCATCAGATTGTAAGCAGAGAGGCAAATCTGTGTCGACACTGATCTCTCATTTACAATGTCTCTGCGACATATATGAACATCCCAAAAACAGGAAACCTGTTTAAACCAGAGCTAAGAAAACACCTTAAAGTCAACCCCGTTTTATACACACTAGAAAATTGGAGTCTTGAGAGAAGAAACCACTCAATTAAGGTTAGTCAGTAAGTTGGGGGCAGGGCTAGAGACTGTGACATGACCTTTCCCACTACTATGCCATTTCAGGTGACTTTCTTGCAAAAAATGCAGCTGGGTCCAGTGTGGGGGTCACATGAAAATGCACTGCCTGCAAAATATTCTATTGAATTTAAGGACATATTTATTCTACCCACCCAAAAAAAGTAAAGAGAATTATAAGCAACTTTAAGATTTATTTACAATGGTTTTCAAGTGATTCCAATGTAGTTGTTGTTTTCTGAATTATGCACTGTGAAGTATTGTTCCTTCTCATATCTCTCAAGAACAGAAAAATATTCTATGTTTCAGAAATATATTTGCTCCTGGTAAACACAGTTCTTTGTTGCTTGACTCCAAGCTGCCAGGAATGAAGAAGCTTCATCCAAAGATGATCTTTGCAAATATGGTTTGCACTGACAGGTTAAAAGTGTAAAACATCTCCAAAGATGTTTTGAATACCTTGCAGCACATACATACCTTACTCATATCCATTGCCTAGCACTTGCTACACCAAAATAACTGCTTCCCCTCTCTCTCTCTGTCTTTTTCTCTCTCTTCCTTGGCTCCCACCTTCTCTCTTCCCACATCTCTCTGTCTTAATCTTCTCCATATCTGTGGGTCTGTTTTTCTCCCTGACTGGCATAAAATTCCTCCTCTCAATTTTGCCTTAGATTAGCTAAAGTATTCCTATAAATCAACTTCATGTACAATTCATGGTAAACATTACCAGAGACTTAACACAAAATAAATTTGATGTTAAAATTTGAATTTTAAAAATTGATAAAAGAGTCATATTTTTGATGAATTTATATCTATAAAAATTGATCAAAGAGTATTGGACTAAGAGGAAATGATGGCCACCAGAGAGAATTCCAGTGGCAGAAAGCCAGGGTGAGTAGCGTTTGACTGGTGAATCAAATATTAGTCTTAAACTTTAAATTGAAAATAATTGATCTTAATAAAATTAATTTCCTAAAATGAAAATGGAAAAATTGGAAATGGTTTAACTGCTCTTTATAAACATTAGTCAAGGGATTAAACTGATTTACTATAATTTGCTCCGGAAACTACTGTCTTAAAATTTTATATATGGCATAATTGTGGCTAAAATGTTTCCAGTAAAATGGCTGGGTCAAAATATTTTGTACTCCATGAGAGAATGCCAATGATAATAAAGTTGAAGACTTGTCTAATAGTGACTCCACAGCTTCTATCATGAAGTAGTTAATACTGTTATCTTCAATAATGTTATTGTTATTGGTTGTTAGGTGCCATCGAGTCAGTTCCAACTCATAGCGACCCTATGTACAACAGAACGAAACACTGCCCAGTCCTGTGCCATCCTCACAATCATTAAGTTTGAGGCCATTGTTGCAGTCACTGTGTTGAGGGTCTTCTTGTTGAGGGTCTTCCTCTTCAGTAATAAGGATATTAAAATGTTTTAAAGTACCACTAACATGCTGAGCAAATAATCTGAGAAGTTGGACTATATGAACAAGAACTGCGCATCAGGATTTTATACGTGGCTCATTAACAACCTGCAATATGCAGATGACACAGTCTTGCTTGTTGAAAGTGAAGAGGACCTGAAGCACGTACTGATGAAGATCAAAGACCACAGCCTTCAGTATGGATTTCACCTCAACATAAAGAAAACAAAAATCCTCACAATTGAACCAATAAGCAACATCATGATAAACCGAGAAAAGACTGATGTTGTCAAGGATTTCATTTTACTTGGATCCACAGTCAACGCCCATGGAAGCAGCAGTCAAGAAATCAAATGATGTATTGCATTGGGCAAATCTGCTGCAAAAGATCTCTTTAAAGTGTTAAAAGCAAAGATGTCACTTTGAGACTAAGGTTCACCCGACCTAAGCCACGGTATTTTCAATCACCTCATATGCATGGGAAAGCTGGACAATGAATAAGGAAGACCAAAGAAGAATTGATGCATTTGAACTATGGTGCTGGTGAAGAATAAATCTGTCTTGGAAGAAGTATAGCCGGAATGCTCCTTACAAGTGAGGATGGAGAGATTTTGTCTCACGTACTTTGGACATGTTATCAGGAGGGACAGTCCCTAGAGAAGGACAGCATGCTTGGTAAAGCAGAGGGTCAGTGAAAAAGAGGAAGACCCTCAGTGAGATGGACTGACACAGTAACTGCAACAATGGGCTCGAATGTAGCAACAACTGTGAGGACGGCACAGGACCGGGAAGTATTTCATTCTGTTGTACGTAGGGTCACTATGAGTCGGAACAAACTCCATGGTACCTAACAACAACAACAATATGCTATACTCCAGAAACTAGTGTCTCTCCTCTGAATGAAGGATTTAAAATGCGGCTGAGGTACACAGAAGAGTACATAGATTGCAATGAAATAACTTAGCCCAACAAGTCTTATATGACCCCCATAAATTTAAATATATAATTATTCCCCTAAATTGCAGTTAATTTATAAAGTAGGCTGGTAACTCAGCCTTCCCTATAGTTTTTCACTGAGTTATTGACAATGTACTATTCCAAACGCTTGATGAAAGCAACAACTAAATAGGAGGAACCTACACCTGCAAGGAGATACATAGAAAACAGTTTGGTGCTATTCTCCTTCAGCTGTGGCTGCTGTGGAAAATAGCTTAGGCAGATTGACAGCTGATGTAAATACGTGTGCGTATGTGTGTGTCTATTATAATTAAAAACAGGAGACTATGCATAGAGTATAACATATATATTAATCCTCAACCATTTGCCATCATGTCAACTCTGACTCGTGGCAACTCCACGTGTGTCAGAGTAGAACTATGCTCCATAGGGTTTCCAATGACTGATTTTTCAGAAGTAGATCATTTCCAAGAAGTAGAAAGAAAGAAGCAGACTTTCTTCCAAGGTACTTCTTCATGGACTTGAAGCACCAACCCTTTGGTTAGTAGCCAAGCACATTAACCATTTGCACCACCCAGGGACATATGTGTCTATATATATATATATATATGTGTGTGTGTGTGTTATATATATATACATATATATATAAAACACACACACATATATACTTATATATATGTATATATACACACACATATATAATGCATAATGTATGTAACTGTTATACACGTAATTACGTAGAAACATGCATACTTTCCAGGGGGAGTTAGCCAGACAAAGGCCATTCTGAGAGTGGGCCTTCCAGGCAGGAGCAGTATGTCTCAAGTTCCTTAAGTGAAAAAGCAACAAACACAGACAATCGGGGAAGCATCAAAAGAGAATGAGTGCCTGGAATGTGAGACACAAAGCTGGTGATTTTTATCTACCTAAAAGAACATAATAGGTCTCAATGAATAACTTGTTTATTATTTTTCCTTCCACTGAGATAAGCCTAAGATAAAAGCAGCTACCTTATCCTAGGTCAAAAATGCAGTATCAACAATTTCTTACTCAATTATACAAAGGGTCCAATAGTAATAAAGTCAGAGATAACAGAGAGAAAAACATATGTATATGAAAATGAATGACTTAGATGGAGGAGGGGGCAGGATTCATGCCCCCATGCGTGGCCCCAGACAAAACTTGGAGCAAATGAACTTCTTTTCCAGCTGCTCTTAATTCTGACCTTCATAAAGACTTTCTTTTCTTTTGCTTCCCCAGCTTCATCTCAGTACTATTAGCCTACTATCTGTCACTAGGGTCAGCCTTGTGTTTCATTTCAGATTTGCATATTCAAAGTGGACATTTCCACACTGAATTACTTAGTAAGAAGGATACTGGTGTCTGCAATTTACTTTGAAATGCATCAAAAAAAGATAGATTAATGGAGTCCCTGTGTGGTACAAACAGTTAACATGCTGGGATGCTAACCAAAAGGTTGGAGGTTTGGGTCCACTCGAGGCACCTTGGAAGAAAGACCTGGTGACCTACTTCTAAAAATCAGACATTAAAAAGCCTACAGAGCACAGTTCTACTTCAACACACATGGGGTCTTCATGAGTCGAAGTCAATTCAGTGGCACCTTGCACTAGTAAAAGGATAGATAGACAAATGGATGGCTGAATAAATGTGTGATAAAGAAAGTATAGTAATATGTTAATGGTAAAATCTAGGGGTGGGGTAAAGATATACTGCTATATGTTTGAAACCTTTCATAATAAAACGTTGAAAAAGTATGAGCATACTGGCCCAACTTTGGTCAGCAGGAGACTTCTTAATTGAGTTCCTGATTCTTTTTGACATGAATTTAGTGGTCCTTTATAGTTGGCTTACTATTCATTATGACAAGATGCTCCAGGCTTATCTTGTTCACTTCCTTCCCCAACCTCCCCCAATTCACCAGGAAACTCTGATTTCTTTCCATAGGAAATGGTATATCAAGACTATATTCTTGGTGCTAGGGACACTAATCAAGACTGGGATGGTCACTGTCTTATGTGCTTTTCAGAGGACAGAACTAGGATATAGGTAGATAGGTAGATAGATTTTTTTAAAAGAGAAGTTGCCCCATGAGTTCATACTGGTATTTCCTTTTTAAATTAGTACTACAGGGGTTTTACCTAATTTGTAATATATTATTTCTGTACCTCTGAGAATCTTGATTCTCAAAGCACAGAAGTTGATAGAATATTCCATAAATCTTCTGCTCTATCCCACATTATACAAACAACAATCTCAGAAAGATGATACTAATACAACCAATTATGGTTACTGAAACCAATTAAAATTTTTTGCATATGCTTTCCCCTTTCTCCCCAAATTTTTTTATGGTTGTAATTTATCAACATTGTCAGAGCATATAACCATTACATACTATACTATATTCTCTCTATCTCTTGTAACCTTTATTTAGTCTTAGTTCTAAAGGCAAATGTATGTTTAATGCTCTTCATCAGTCCTTATGTTGATTCTCCCTAGTCATTTTTGTTGTCTGAAACTCATTCTCTAGTAGATTCCTCAGGAAGGACCCGTGGGAAAAGTATTTTCTGAGTTCCTGCATGTTAATTACAGTTTGTGCCCTTTATAATTGAAAATCAGTTTCATTGGATAAAATCCTTAGCTCACATTTTCTTTCCTTGAATATCTTAAGTATATTACTCTGTTTTCTTCTGACATAAAGGATTGTTGTTGAAAATTTTATGATAATCTAATTTTTCCCTTAAGTATCACATGTTCTTTTGCCTAGATCTCTCTTTAAAGCCCAGTGATTTTACTAGAATATGTCTTGGTGTTGGTCATTCTGGATCTATATTTTCAGGTATACAGTATGCTCTTTTAATTTGAGCGTAAATAAGAATAAGAAATAAAATAGATTGAACCTCATAAAGTATATTTAACACTAGGAGTTTATAGTGATATGAAAAATCAATTGGTCACATTTGGGGGAAGACAGAGTACCAACACATTATCTTAAAAACTGTTTAAAAAAAAAAAGAATCAAGCATTTATCCTGCCATTTCTAGATGAACACTGGGTACCAGGTAAGGAAATAACTATTCATAAAAATTTTCCCAGCTAATAAATGAAAACAAAAATACTGAATTAGAACATCATCATTTTGCATAAGAGCAGGCTTATTTTATTCCAAATCTCTTTTGTTGCTCTTGAGTGTGACTGCATGTAGTTTAATAAAACTGGAGTCATCAGCTATCCTAAATGATTTGTTACTGATGTGGGAGAGATAGGACAAGACAATTGTGGATTAAAAAAAGTTAGCTTCCTTCATGGAAGCCGTGCTTATCGAAAATAAACTTTCAATCTTTTTGAAGCCTTGTTCAGAGGGCATTTGAATTTAGAAGTAGTCTGTCAACACTACAGCCAATACCAGAGCATGTCAAACAAACATCTTAAATACTGATGTCCAGGAAAGGTAGTGATGTGAACAGACAAAAACTGACTAAAATGACATAAAGGTAAAAATTAATAATACCCACTTTGGATAATAATAGCTAGAATTTCCTGGGTGTTCACTATGTGCAGCACTGGACTAACCTCATTTGATTCTCACAACAAACTTTTGAGACACACACTGTAATTGTCCCAATGTACAAATAAATTATAAATTTCTCCAAGGTTGTAGCTTACCCCTGAGCCAGTCACACTTTTCAGAGGATGAGATTTTACTCCCTGACTTGTACTGAGATTCATAGGAGCGTAGAAACATCTCCAGAGTCCCACTTTTAACAAACATGATAATAAGGAAAAGAGACATAAGTCTCAGAAACAAGGGATGGTAGGGTGGGAGAGTTGCTGTCATCCACTTGAAACAAATTTTATAGAAGTCACCAAGAGGCAATTCACAACTCACCTTCCTGAAAACGTTTTGTAGTGTCACAGAAAGCAGTCAGAGGGGAAAAAATAAGATTCCATCTCCACTCCTGGATTAAAGGGAAATGAGGAAGAGGCTTCATAATCTGCCTCATAAACTTTCAGAATCAACTGCCTCAAGGCCTAGCAGTAAAGTAAACCCAAACAGAGCAATTTCAACACCCCAGAGGGGAAGAATATTTCCAAAATGGAGTTCCGTGCTGGGACTGCCTATAACCCCTATCCTTCCACAAAACCCACTACCTAGAGATGAGTTCCAGCTTTCCAGTATAGATTATTATAGGAGAATATTAACACAATTTCTATTAGACTAGTTTTGGAAGCTGAAAGGGAGTCACTCATGGTAGAAAAAACAACAGAAGAGATTAGACCTTTACTCACTTAAAAGTAAATAAACAGAAATAACGATGAAGACTGAAAATAGAGTAGCATGAAATATAAAGATACACACAGCACTTAAGGCACAGAAAGAACATATTTTTTAGTATTACTTACTGTAGGAAACTTCAACTTTATATTCTCAGTGAAATGAAAGAATAACCAAACATAAAGCAAAAGATGAGCGATGATGTGAAAAACTAAGGGAGTAAAATAAAAACTAAAAAGGCAATGTAAGGAAAGAATAGAGGTTAAGTATGATACAGGTATCCCCTGCTTTTTGAAGTTTTGCTTTACGCCACTTCACTTTTGTGAAAGACCTACATTAGTGCCTTTATGCCATTTCAGCTTACAAAAGGTTTCATAGGAATGCTCCACTTTCAGATAGTGGGGGAAATCTGTATAATACATTGGAAACAGTAAAGAACAAAATCCACATTCTATTGTAGATTACAAACTTGAGAAGTTTTCCCAAAATGAAGAGAAAGAAATAAGTTGTGAAAGCAATCAGAAAGAATAAAATAGATCGTGAAGAAAAATAAATTATAATTCAAAATATGGATAGTAGGTGTTTTGGTATAGATCAGAATCAATAGTACAAAAGCAATAATCAACTGCATAAAACAGAAATATTTTCCTAAGCTGAAGATCTACATCTGCAAAATTATAGTGCAGAACATTAAGAAAAATTCAGAAAAGAAACTAACATTTAGCTTTATCTCAGTGTTTTTTTTCCCTCAAATATGACGAAATAATGAAGGCATCCAAGCAAGTACAAAGAAGCAAGTATAGAGCTGTACTCCCATTTCTCTTTAGCAACTCTAATTGCCAAAGTATAAACTACTAATGTCTTTAGGGCTGTGAGCAAAAAAATATTATAACCCAAGAATTCTAAAGTCAGCCACCTTGTTATTTAGATGTGGAAACAATAGAAAGACACTCATATATGCAAAGACTAAGAAAACTATTTCACGTATAATTTTTCTGAAAAAAATAAACTATTCTCAAGGTAATGGAAAAAAGTCAATATAAATAATCAAAAATAGGGAATATATACTGTAGTAAGGATGGGCAGTGAGCACTGAAAACAGTAAAATGTAGAATTAAATCTAAAAGTCTCATATAAATATATTCTATTGTGCATGTCATAAATATTATTTAAAGAAAATTTTCAGCTTACAATTATGTTAGTTTTTTAAAAAGTATTTTAAAGTAATGTTAACAAATCAGTCAAATTTACAAATTTTTCTGACATAAAAAAAGATAAATGGGAAAGTAAAAATAAGAAGTCTCGTTGCCATCAAGTCAATTCTCACTCAAGTGACCCAATAGGACAGAGTAGAACTGTGCCATAGGGTTTTCTAGGCTGTAATCTTTACAGAAGCAGACTGCCACATCTTTCACCCGTGAAGCAGCTGGTGGATTCAAACTGCTGACCTTTTGATTAGCAGCCAAGTGCTTAACCACTGTACCACAGGGCTCCTTCAAAAAGTAAAAATAGGAAATAGTAAAAGTGTGCTAATTTACTTATGTGGTACAAGGAGGAATTTTATTGTTAATATTGATAAGTAGAAAAGTACAGTTTAAATTTTATTTTTCTTTAAAAAATGTTTTGAGTCATTGATTGTATGTAGACATCTGTGTCAAATAATAGACACAGATTTTTTTTCCTGCCCACTCTAGACTCCAGTCAAATAATTATAGAGGAAGTTTAAATGTAATTCATGCGTAACAGTCAAGAGAACAGGTGGAGAATCATCAGCAGACAAGAGATTTCAACAAGTTTTTGGAATACATCTAATTGAGTGATACAATCAGTGTAACGGATAAAACTGAGTAGAAGATGCCTCCGCCCAGAACAGTCAGGTAAGGCTGAAGAAAAGATGGGAACAATCAGCACAGAGAGACTCTTGGCTTGGAGCCGGCAATTACAAAGAGTGGGAATAAAACGTGGGCTGAAACCATGATGAAATTATGAAAAACTGCAAAATTCTATCCTACCTACTCTTCCACACACCTCAGTTTTGTGCAGAGTAAAAGAAGACAAGCAGAACAAGTAGGAGTTTCTTCCCTAAAGAAAATCAGTGAATTGATTTCGTGGTTTTACTGCCCCCAGAAGTATGGAACTCCTTGGTGTTGCATCTGGAGACCTCCAGTTTAGTGACTGCTTCCCTACTTTTACAACCTTATATCAAAGCTTACCAGTCGGTAAGACCTTTCCACTTATGCAGAGCTTATGGTCAACCTTTCAGTAGAAGAGAGGCTCAACAGGCTCAACAGATCTGTATACAAAGCGTTAGAAATTCACAGAAGCAACCTAAAATAACCATCTCAGTTTCTCATGCTTGAACAGGAATAGACAACTAAGGCCCATCAGACTTATGAACAAACCAGCAGAATAAAAGATTAATATCAAGACTTAAAAAAAATTAAAGACCTCTTAACCAAATGAGGGTGAAGTGTATACAGCTTGTTGAAGATAAACAATGTCACTGAAATGTACACAAGAAAAAAGGATTTATTGGTAATTTCTATGGCATATGTAATCTTGAAACAACAACAACCCCAAAATATGTGTGTGGGTATATATGTAAGTACATAGGCCTATATGTATAAGTATGTATATTTGTGTGTATATATAGGTGTATGCACATGTATATATATGTGCATCTACATGACTGTATACATATATATTCATATATATAATAATAAAGCACATAGGGGCACACTTACAGATACTTCTTAGATATAACCAAACACCTTGTGGGATTGGTTTTCTGGATTATTAAGATTAAGATCATAGTCTCGTGGAACATCTTGGTCAATTGGCGTAATACAGTTTATAAAGTTATGTTCTACATCCTAGTTTGGAGAGTAGTGTCTGGGGTCTTAAAAGCTTGCAAGCAGCCATCGAAGATATGACTGTCGGTCTCTACTCATCCAGAACAAAAGAAAAAAGAAAGACTCAAAGAAGAAACTAGTCTACAGGACAAATAGTTTACACGAAGCATGGCCTTATCTGCCCTGAGACCAGAAGAACTAGATAGAGCCCAGCTACATTTACCAACCATTCTAATGAGGGCCACAATAGATGGACCCTGACAGAATGGGAGAAAACGGTAGAACAGTACCTCAAATTCCTTAAAAAAAAAAAAGACTTATTCAGTGATTGAGACTGGAGGACTCCCTAAAACTATTGCCCTGAGATACTCTTCAAACCTTGAACTGGAACTAACCCCTGAGGTCACCTTGTAGCAAAATAACAGATTGGCTCACAAAACAATGAATGTCACCCATAAGTACTGTGCTTCTTTTAAAAAAATTACCTATATGAGACCACATGGTCAACAATTACTTTATAAAACAAAGATGACAATGTAAAGGGCAGGGAAACTAGATTAATGGAAATGGAACAACCAGAATAGAAATAATAAGAATGGTCACACCTTGTGAAGAATGCAACCAATGTCACTGAACAATTTGTGTAAAAATGGGAACCTAAACTGCTGTGTAAACTTTTACCAAAAACACAATAAAATATTACTTTAAAAAAAATCATGTCCTCTGAGAAAATAGTTTCTAATTAGTATCACCACAGAAATTTACTTAATATTATTTCCCAAAAGCAAAAAAAAAGGTAGCTGTGAAGCAGATTCAGCCTGCAACAAAAACATCCTGTGTCTTTGGTTATCTTCTTTCTTTTTTACTCCCAATGAGTAGAGACCAATAGTTCTATCTTAGATGGCCACTTACAAGCTTTTAAGACCCCAGATGCTACTCACCAAATTAGAATGTCGCACATAAACTTTATGTACTATATTATACCAACCGATCATGTTGTCGCATGGACTGCAGGAGTTGACAAGCCCAAAATAAGTTCACAGGGCTTTGGGAGCTGGCAAATCCAAAATCTGCAAGTCAGGCAGCAAGCTGCTGGCTCGTGACTCAAGAACCAGAGGTCAGAGGATAACAAGTTGGATGCAAGATCAAGAGAGAGTGAACTTTGCCAGAACATCCATATATATTGGATGTAGGCCACACCCCCAAGGAAACTCTCCTTTCGATTGATTGGCTGCTCAAATCAGATCACAAAATGGAGGATGATTACATAATATGAAACCACTGAGGATCATGGCCTAGCCAAGTTGGCATATAACCTGAACCATCACAAGCAAAATAGAAACAAAGAACCTTGCGAAATTTCAGAACTACAAAGATGAAGAAATTAAAGTTCCAGAGAGAAAAATAAATAGTTTTCCTATAAAAAAAGGTAAATCAGAAAACAATGGGGCAAGAGGTACTTCTTAGACTTAAACAAACTCCTCATGGGATTAGTTTACGGGGTATGAAGGCTTAGAACCATAGTCTCGTGGGACAGCTTGATCAACTGGCATAATATGGTACATAAAGTTTATGTACTACATCCTAGTTTGGTGTAGTATATAGGTCTTAAAAGCTTACAAGTGGCCATCTAAGATACAGGTATTGGTCTCTACTCATCTGGAGTAAAAGATAGAGAAGAAAACCAAAGACTCAGTGAAGAAACTAGTCTACGGGACTAGCAGTCTGAAAGTATCAGGACCTCATCTACCCTGAGACCAGAAAAACTAAATGGTGCCCAGCTATCACTACCAACCATTCTGATCAGGAATGCAGTAGATGTATCCTGATAGAATGTGAGCAAAATGTGGAACAAAACTCAATTTTTTAAAAAATTTGGATTTACTGGACCAGTTGAGACTGTAGAACTCCCCAAGACTACTGTCCTGAGATACCACCTTAAACCTTATACCGAGACTATTCCATGAGGTCATCTTTTAGCTAAATAACAGATTGGCTCATAAAATAAACTATATCACCTGCGAATACTGTGCTCCTTTAAAAAATCATCTATATGAAAGCAAACGGTCAACATTTATTCTAAAGCAAAAATGAGAAGACAAGGGGGCAGGGAAAATAGATTACTGGAAACTGAACAACCTGAACAGTAATAATGAGAAAGTTGACACACTGAAAAATATAACCAATGCCGCTGAACAGATTGTGTAGAAATTGTTAAATGGGAACCTAGTTTGGTTTTTAAACCTTCTCTGAAAGCACAATAAAATGTTATTTTAAAAAAAGAAAAGAAAACAATGAGGCAGTGCTTACAAGCTTCATAAGAAAAATTATTTTGAATTTAATATATTCTATATGCCAGACAAACCACAAAACTAAGTAGGAAAATCACTTCAAACATGAAGCAAATGAAAATGTGACATGATTTTGGAATGCAAGTAAATAATCCATTTTTACCATGACTTTAGGAATATTCCTCTTCCATTAACACAGAATTCATGAGAAGAGGATACAATCCTAACATACAAATTGATAAAACCTTTATCTAAAGTATTTGAACAAGATTCTCATGAATATAGAATCTCATGATTTCTGACAAAATCTATCAAAACTGCCATTATCACCCATTGCAACTGAGTCGATTCCAACTCACAGCGACCCTATAGGACAGAGTAGAACTGTCCCATGGGGTTTCCAAGGAGCAGCTAGTGGATTTGAACTTCCAACACTTTGGTTAGCAGCCAGGCTCTTAACCGCTGCACCAACAGGGCTCCATGAAAGCATCTGACTCTGTAAATATTAATAAACAGACAAAGGAGACACACATACAAAATTTAGTAGTTCAAATGAAATCTGAGAAATCATAACAAACGTCTTTTAACAATACAAAGTAACTTTGAGAAATAAATGGAAACTTCAGAAAATTTTTCATTTGAATGTTTGGTAAGACTTGTTAATTCATTTAAGAAATTATAAGACAGACAGGACAAAGCCCCTTTTCATGAAGTTTACATTCCAGTGAGGGTAACAGGGGAAAAAAATGAAAATAAACAAGTAAATCAATAAGCAATGTCAAGCACTATACATGTACCATGAATAGAAGAGCAGGCTATATTAGTACTTACAATGTATTGTAATTGTATATACTTGTCTAACCAGTTGCCATGGAGTTGACTTTGACATGGTGACCTCATTTGTTTCAGAGTAGAACTGTGCTCTGTAGGGTTTTCAACAGCTGTGATCCTTCAGAGGCACATCTCCAGGACTTTCTTCAGAGGTGCCTCTGAGTGGATTCTAGCTACTAACCTTTCAGTTAGTAGCCAAGCACTTAACCATTCGCACTACCCAGGGACTATTTACTTATCTATACCCCCCAATTATGTAAGTTTTTTGAAGGCAAACTGGCATTTCTACATGTATATGGTATTTAATTTTAACTATGCCCACAGTGCTTCCCAGCAATGTTTTGACTTACCTTGGTCAGCTGCCTCATTTATTATGTAATGACAGCTCCAATTTGCATTACTCTCCCTGTAGTGAAAAAAAAAAATTTTTTTCCTAGTACCCCTCATTCTTCTGGAAATAGCTCCTCATCTTATACCACCAGCCATGTGATCTGAATGAAAACTGTTGTCTTCTTTTATGAACAGAGAGATTTTATCTATAGTATGAGCACTTGAGCCATGCCAAGCGAATCATGGAACTTCACCCCATATAACAATAGTGATGGGGTGGGGGGCTGGCACATGACCAAAGCCAGACCAATCAAAATCCTTCTCTAAGATTTTTCAAATGAAGCCTGAGGCAAGAGCCCACTACACTCTCTAGAGGCACAGCTAGGAATAAGTGGGCCTGGAGCTGCTGATGACTATGTCCCTGCTGCATAGAGAAAGCCAGTCTGCAATAAGGGAGAAGCAAAGAGGAGAGACAGAGAATCCTGGCAGTGTTGGCTCTCTGGTTCCAAACACTTCCCTTTGGTTAACATAAGCCAATGAATTATTTTTATTTTCGCCTAAGCAACTTTGAGTTGAGTTTCTGTCCCTTGCCAACTCATTTCTCAAGCCTCCCATCGACATTTTTATCTATAACATTCCTCTTTCTCCACTTAAATATCAAGTCTTCATTATCCCTCTAATTAATTTCCTCACATTTCTCATCACCAATACTCAGCCTCCAGTCTCATTCACTCCCCTTCATTTCACTATATCGCACCAGATCTTTCTGATATGTAAGTATGTTCAAAGTACTTGTTATTTAAAATGTCAGTGGATCCCTGGTTGAAAACCAAATTCCTCTGTGTAGGTAGGTCACCGGGGCTTCTTGACTGAGGCCTCTATTTCCACATCCTACCACAACTAATGTAAATATTATACTTCGACTATATCCAAAAGTTTTTTAAGCCATACTGTTTCTTCTGTGCCTTTGTCCCTGCTGCTCTTGGAACCTGGAAAGCCCTTTCTGCCTCCCAAATCTAAGTCTTGAGAAGTGACGAAAACCCAGCGTGGAGTAAATGGTCAGTCACTCCAGAAAAGAGAGAAGCAGTCTGAATCTATGATCCCTGCGGCCAACAAGACAAAAAGGAAAGTCCTTGGGCCTGAGATGTGCCCTGATGTTAACAGTAGAAAAGTCTCATGGTTTCCCTGAGAGTTGTTATCAGTTATTTCGACTATACATTTCAAATCATGAAGCTTAGAGCACAGAGACTTTATGAGGTTGATTTCCAAAGGGTCAGAGAACTGAGGACAATTTTTGATGGTAATGAGAAAAAGGACAAATTGCACATAGCAAAGAAAAGTATGGTGGGAAAGGTCTGAAACACAAGTTATGGCTGATGAGAACATGAGGTAAGGACAATATAAACAGCTAGGACGAGAACAAGGGCAAGTAAGCTGAAATGAGAAATGAAAAACCAGTGAAGACAGCCCTTCTTTTTACAAAAGTGAGCCTGGTTCAAAGAAAAGATGAGATAGTTGGTTATTTCATCAAACTATTGTACAGTAGGGTTCACATATTTGTGAACATTATTTGAAAGCAGAAAGAACTGCAAAGTATATATTTGCCAAGACTCGAAGCCCTTGTTGACCTGTCATTCATATGCCATAATGTCCTTAGAACTGGGAAGTGTTCAAATTTCATGTAACCTATTCAGTTACGACGTTAATAATTAATGAGAAAGATATTATCTGAATATACATTTTAAAATGCAACAGATGCTTTAAAAGGATATTATTTCCTGTAGTAAAGATAAAGTCTGACTTTAAAATTCATCTATTGTGTCACCTTGAGAGAGTAAGGATATCCGCACAGGCTGTTAAATGCAGCCACAATTATAAACAATTTGCAATATGAACAGAATTCAATAGGGACAAAAAAAGGAATGGATGGATAGGAGAAGGCACATTCAACCTTAATTTATGAAGTAAAGACAACTCATTTGCAATAACTTTAAAAAATAACATTTTTCTTAGACTAAAGATAATTTATGCCCATTATAGAAAATATAAATGAGAAAAAGAAGGAAATTAGAAATCACAAATAATCACATGAGGTAACAATTACACCTATTAACATTTTGGTAAGTCTCCTTATATACATATTTCTATGTATACATGTACCTCTAAAGTATTTTACATACTATACTTAGAGCTTTATAACCTGGCTTTTCACATTACAAAATATGGACATTTTCTGCATTAATTACTCTTTTAAAGCATATTTTATGACTAAAATAGGGTTTAATTAAATAAATGTAACATGCTTTATTTAAACAGTACTCTTCTTAAACATTTAGAGTATTAACTATCAAGCATTTAAAGTATTAACTGTTTTTGCTATTATTGTATATAATATTGTATATTATTACAATAGATATATAATACATATAATTATACTGTATAATAATGAAGGTCAGTTTTGCATGCTTCCATAATGATGTCTCAAACTGTATTGTGTGGTAGTCTAGTCCCTCAAACTAGTCCAAAAAAAGTGGTCCTTTGATCAAATAAGTTTAGACAGAAACTTTATCATATTCTCCTTGAAGTTCACAATGTACATTCATACATTTAAAATTCAGAAAAGTTCTGCAGTTTAAAATCTTTATTTAAATCTGCATTTTCCAAAATGACTGCAGAGAATTAACATACTTCAGAAATGCATATCTTAGAATTTCTTAAAGTGAAATCTCTGGGTCAAAGTGGAGGTACATTTTAAGGCTCATGCTATATATTATTGAATAGCCTTTTAAAAAGACTCTGCAGTGTAAAAGACTGTTACTTTCTCCATGCTAATGACAACAATAACAATTATTATTTGTTTGCCTTTGCCAATTTGATAGGTGGCAAATTATAAAGTTGTTTTCATTGGCATTTCCTATCTATTAATGACACTGAAGCCCTGGTGGCACGATGGTTAAAGCAATCAGCTGCTAACCAAAAGGTCTGCAGTACAAACACTCTAGCTGGTCCGCAGAAACAAGATGTGGCAGTCTGCTTCCATAAAGATTTACAGCCTTGGAAACTCTATGGGGCAGTTCTACTGTGTCCTATAGGGTCGCTATGAGTCGGAATCGACTCAGTGGCAGTGGATTTGGTTAGCTTTGAATGAGACTGACCTTTTGTTCTACATTTATTGAAGATTTATGTTTCGTTTTGTTTATGGAAATTGTTTATTCATAACCTTTGCCTATTTTCCTATCAGGATGATCATCTTTTCCTTTGTTTATCATAAATCCCTTTGCATATAAGTAATAATAATATTTTGTTCTATATATTTCAAATATCATCTCAGATTACTATTTATTTCTCAGTTGTGCTTATAGTGTTTTATAATATTTAGTGAGGTTTTTTTTTTTTCTGCAGACAAAACCAGCAAATTTTTCATGCATGGTTTCTGCTTTGCTATCCTAGTTAGAAGCCTTTTCACATTTAAAGATCATGTAAATATTAACTACTAAACCAATAAGAAAGATTTCAGTTAAAGAGCAACTTACTATAATCAATATATTTCCTATAAAAGATTCTATTTACTATAAAAGAAGCACACACTGTTAAGTTACTAAGAGCTAACTTTATAAGAAATATGGAAAACATTTGTGAAGAATACTATGAAATAGTATTGAAGGACATAAACAGAGACCAGAATAAATAGGGAAACATTGTATACCATTGAATGGTAAGACTCAATATCGTAAAGATATCAAACTTTCCAAATTAAACTATAAAGTTATTTCAATTCCAATAAAAGTCCCAAATAATTTTTTAAAGGAACTTAATAAGCTAATTCTAAAATTAACATAAGAAAGTAAATGTGTAAGAATAGCCAAGATAATTATGAAAGATGAAAACAAGAAGGGGTGATTTGCCTTAAAGATGAATTATAATATAGTAATTAAAGCATAAGACTAGACAAATATTCAAAACAGAATAATAAGTCAAGAAAAACCCCATATGTATATGAAACAATCATATATTATAAAACTGATATTTCAAATTACTAAGGAAGAATTAACTATTGACTAAGTAGTTCTGATACAAATGATTTTTTACTTGAAAAAAAATAAAATTAGGTCCCTTCTGTCATTCACAGAAAACAAAACACTGAAAGAATTAGAGAAAAATATAGGAGAATATATTTAGAATCTAAAAAAGAAAATATCTTCTTAAACAAGATATAAAAAACAGAATTTATAAATTAAAATTGCTAAATTTGGCCACATTGGAATTCAAATATCTCTGAAAAATGACTTCATAAACAAAAAGTATAAGACACACATAAAGTATTTTCAGCACATAAAACAGAGAAAAGAATAACCAGTGTGATCATTATTGTAACTTAGCTCACTCAGTTACATTACAATCCTTTATAATGTGCCTTACTGCATGCTAGAGACAAGAAAATCAAAGACTACATTTTCTGGACTCCTGTACAGTTTGGGTTTGATACACGAGCTTGCTGCCACCATGCAATTACATCCTCGTGAAATTTGGCTAAAAAAAGTGAGTCAGAGGCAATGCTTCTTCAACTTCTGCTATTTCTCTGGAAAACTCAGTTGTGGAAGTAAAATTTGTTTTCCTGTGGCAGTGAGGGCAAAGGTCCCAAGGTTCATGTATGTTGAGAGTCAGGATACTGTGCATTCACTTTGCTAGAATGGATTACAGCTAAAATGGTGTGGTCTAGGAGTCACCCATTCTGGAGATGTCTTCCTCCTGTTTCCTGGAGATAGCATTGGGATAATGGCATCCTAATTCCTCAGCTTTCTAATCATCCCTGTATCCTGAACATGAAAGAGGGAACAGCTCCCTTAGTTGGTCCACTTTTCCACTATTGTTGTAGAAACTATTCCTGGAAATTCTATGTAAAGCCTGATCCTCCAGCCCCTCAATTTCAAGAGTATTTAATGCCTTTATGATACTTTTCATGGTTAAGCCCTCAGCTACCAGACAGAAGGTTGATGGTTCAAATGTATACAGAGGTGCCTCAGAAGACAGGCACAACAGTTTGCTTCCAAAAGGCCACAGCCTTGAAAATCTTATGGAGCAGTTTTACTCTGCACCCGTGGAACCATCATGAGTTGGAATTGACTCAACAACGGCAACTAACAACAACAATGCCTTTATAATTAAAATAGCTATAGTGGTTTCTGTGGGAGCAATGGTAGTTCAGTGCTAGAATTCTCACCTTCCAAATGGGAGACTCAGGTTGAATTCCCAGGTGATGCACCTCAGCATACCACCATCTGTCAGTGGACATTTGTGTGTTGCTATGATACTGAACACAGGTTTCGAAGGAGCTTCCAGACCAAGATGGACAAGGAAGAAAGGCCTGGTGATCTACTTCTGAAAATCAGCAAGTGAAAACCCTATGGATTGAGGCAGAGCCAACACAGCACTATAGACAAAAGCACCATGCTGGCCCCCTACAGCAAAGACCTGAAAAACTAAGTAAAACAGATACAAATGTCAATCCTCCTGGAACTGTAAGCATCAAATTAAGGGATAAAGAACTAGATCAAGCACCAAATAGAAGAAGAAACTGACAGAGAACAGAGAACGAGGAGAGCTATGGTGTGGATGTCCCTGCAAGTTAATGTGGCACAGCTTCATCATCTTGGAACACAGCCAACAATGACTTCGGGCAGGAAGTATACGAAGGCAAATTCACGGAGATCCCAATAGGAGACAGAGCACCCACTGGGCGACTGGCCCTGGCCACCTGGACAAGGTGGTAAGAACTGTGGTGCCCACAGACAAGCAAGCAACAAGACAAACCCAGCCCACCCACCTAGACATAACCAAATAAAACAAAAAAGCAAGATGAAACAAACAAACACACCTACAATAGATAAATGAAGAAAAGAATTTCTAATTGTCTAGGAGACAGCAGACAATATCAAAACATATTTTGAAAAAAACAAACCAGGACAGTATGGCCCCAGGAAGTGACTAAAATAAAACACCAGATGACTTCCCAGTAGAAGAAAACACACTGGAACTACCTGATAACAAAACCAAATTCATTGCCATTGAGTCAATTCTGACTCATAGCGACCCTATAAGACAGAGTAGAACTGTCCCACAGGGATTCCAAGGAGCAGTTGGTGGATTTGAACTGCTGACCTTTTGGTTAGCAGCCAAGATCTTAACCACTGCACCACCAGGTATCCAGAACTACCTGATAGTGAATTCAAAAGTCCAATATTCAGGGGTTTCCAAGAGATTAGGAAAGAGATCAAGGAAAACACAGACAAAACTTTGGAAAAATAGACAAAATCAGGGAAAACACAGAAAAAAAGCAATGGAAGAATTCAGGAAAATAATACAAGAACAAAATGTCAGAATAAACAATTAGAGATCATACCAAAACAGCAATTATAAATCCAATAGACAAACAACAAAATTTCAGAAATAAACAATGTAATAGAAGGTTTTAGAAGCAAATTTGAAACAATGAAAGACATGATCAGCGAAATTAAAGGCAAATCCATGGAAATCACTTCGAGGAAAACTCAGAGAAAAGAATGAAGAAAACCTAAGAACTATGCGGGATACAATCAAGAAAAAAATTTGCCTGTGATCGGAATTCCAGAGCAAGGGGAGAAAATGGAAAACACAGAGACCATCACTGAAGATTTGCTGACAACAAACTTCCCTAATATCATAAAAGATGAGAAACTGCACATCCAAGAAGCTCAATGAACCCCATATAGAATAGACTCTTATGGATTGAATTGTGTCCCCAAAAAATGTGTGTCAACTTGGCTAGGCCATGATTCCCAGTATTGTGTGATTGTCCACCATTCTGTCATAGGATGTGATTTTCTTATGTGTTGTAAATGCCACCCCTATGATGTTGATGAGGCAGGATTACAGGCAGTTATGTTAATGAGGCAGGACTCAATCTACAAGATTAGGTTGTATCTTGAGTCACTCTCTTTTGAGACGTAAAAGAGAAATGCAAGCAGAGAGACAAGGAAATTTCATAGCACCAAGAAACAAGTGCCAGGAGCAAAGTGCGTCCTTTGGGTCAGGTTCCCTGCACTGAGAAGCTCCTAGACCAGGAGACAATTGTTGACAAGGACCTTCCTCCAGAGCCAATAGAGAAAGAGAAAGCCTTCCCCTGGAGCTGAGACCCTGAATTCGGGCTTCTAGCCTACTAGACTGAGAGAATAAATTGTGTTTGTTAAATCCATCCACTCGTGATATTTCTGTTATAGCAGCACTAGATAATGAAGACAGACCCCAAAAGAAGGTCATCAAGACCTATCATAATCACACTCAACAAAACCAAAGACGAAGAAAGAATCTTGAGAGCAGCTCAAGAAAAACGAGGTCATATACAAAGGAGAAACAATAAGACTAAGCTCTGATTACTCAGCAGAAACCATTCAGGTAATAAGGCAATGGGGTGACATGTATAAAACCTTGAAAGAAAAAAACTGCCAGCCTAGAATAACATATCTTGCAAGATTCTCGCTCAAATATAATGGCAAAATTAGGACATATCCAGATAAACAGAAAATTAAGGGAATATGTAAAGCCAAACTTACAAGAATTGTTAATCAGAGTCCGTTGATTAGAGAACCAATAATATCAGAAAACACCCTAAATCTAGGACACAGGACAGCATTAACCAGATACTATCCTAAGTTATGAACTCTCAAGGATAAAACATAACTAAAAGATTTACAACAGAGAACCAGAGACATCAATCTGGCAAATGACAACAACTTCAGAACAATAAAAGGGAGAATAAACGGTGTAGATATAGAACTTTAAAATGGAAAGGAAGTAAAGGCAATATCAAGTGATAAAAGACTGATTCAAACTTAGGTAGATAGGAGTAAATTTCAAGGTAACCACAAAGAAAGTTAACACACCTACTCATCGAAATAAAGAAGAAAAACATGAAGTGTCAATAAACACAAAATATACAAAACAAAAGAAATTTGACAAGCAAAAACAGCTCAGCACAGGAGAGTAAGAGGAACAGAGAAAACAAAAGCACCACAAAGAAAAAAAACCTACAAAATGACAGCAATAAATTCACACGTATCAATAATCGCACTTAACGTAAATAGCTTAAAATGCACCCGTGAAGAGATAGTGACAAAATGGATTTAAAAAATGACCAATCAATATACTGTCTACAAAAGACACACCTTAGAAACAAAGACATAAATATATTAAAAATCAAAGGATGGAAAAATATATATCAAGCAAACAGCAACCAAAAAAGAGCAGGAATGGCAATACTAATATCAGATAAAATAGACTATAAGGCAAAATCAACACTAAAAGACAAGGAAGGACACAATATAATGATTACAGGGACAATCCACCATGATGACATAACCTTAATAAATATCTACACACACCCAACAACAGGGACCCAAAATACATAAAACAAACTCAAACAGCACTGAAAAGGGAAATTGACAGCTCCACAATAATAGTAGGAGACTTCAACACATCACTCTCAGTAAAGGACAGAATATCCAGAAAGAAACTCAACAAAGATACAGAAGATCTGAAGGCCACAATCAAACAACTTGACCTCACAGACATATGTAGAACACTCCACCCAACAGCAGCAAAATATACATTCTTTTCCAACATGCATCAAACATTCTCCAGAATACACCACATCTTAGGACAAAAATCAACCTTCAACAAAATCCAAAACATTGAGATAATACAAAGCATCTTCTCTGATGACAACACTATAAAAGTAGAAATTAATAACAGGAAGAGCAAGGGAAAAAAATCAAATACATGGAAACTGAATAAGACCTTGATTAAAAACCTCTGGGTCATAGAAGAAAACCTAAGATAGTATTAAAAATTTCCTAGAATCAAAAGAGAATAAAAACACATCATACCAAAACCTATGGGACACAGCAAAGGCAGTGCTCAGAGGTCAATTTATAGCAATATCATCAGTTAGAACAAGGTCAGGGGCCTACTGCGGAAGAGACCATCAATTGCTCATATGCAAGTTCAAGTTGAAGATGAAGAAAATTAGAAAAAGTCCATGAGAGCCAAAGTTCGACCTTGAGTACATCCCACCTAAATTTTTTTAGAGACCATCTCAAAAATAGATTTGACACACTGAACACTAATGACCAAAGACCACATGAGTTGTGGAATGACATCAAGGACATCATGCATGAAGAAAGTAAGAGGTCACTAAAAAGACAGGAAAGAAAGAAAAGACCAAAATGGATGTCAGAAGAG
>NW_004444027.1:483749-516154 GCF_000243295.1 Trichechus manatus latirostris
TGGAGTTAGAAAGCAAAAAGGGAAGAACACGTTTGGCATTTCTCAAGCTGAAAGAACTGAAGAAAAATTCAAGCCTCAAGTTTCAATAGTGAAGGATTCTACCGGCAAAATACTAGATGACACAGGAAGCATCAAAAGGAGATGCAAGGAATACAAAGAGTCACTGTACCAAAAGAATTGGTCAACATTCAGTCATTTCAGGAGGAAGCATATGATCAAGAACCGATGGTACTGAAAGAAGAAGTCCAAGCTGCACTGAAGACATTGGTGAAAAACAATGCTCCAGGAATTGACAGAATACCTTTCGAAATGTTTCAACAAATGGGTTCAGCGCTGGACGTGCTCACTCATCTATGCCAAGAAATTTGGAAGACAGCTACTTGGCCAACATAGAGGAAGAGGTCCATATTTATGCATATTCCAAAGAAAAGTGATCAAATAGAATGCAGAAATTATCAAGCAATGTCATTAATATCACATGCAAGTAAAATTTTGCTGAAGATCACTCAAAAGGGGTTGCATCAGTGCATCAACAGGAAACTGCCAGAAATTCAAATCGGATTCAGAAGAGGATGTGGATACCATTGCTAATGTCAGATGGATCCTGGCTGAAAGTAGAGGTACCAGAAAAATATTTACCTGTGTTTTATGGACTACGAAAAGGCACTTGACTGTGCGGATCATAACAATTTATGGATAACTTTGCGAAGAATGGGAATTCCAGAACCCTTTGTTTTGCTCATGAGGAACCTGTACATAGACTAAGAGGTAGTCAGTCATTCAAACAGAGCAAGGGGATACTGCATGGTTTAAAATCAAGAAAGGTGTGTGTCAGGGTTGCATCCTTTCACCATGATTATTCAATCTGCATGCTGAGTAAATAATCCAAGACGCTGGACTGTATGAAGAAGAATGTGTCATCAGGATTGATGGAAGACGCATTTATAACATGAAATATGCAAATGACACAAACTTGCTTCCTGAAAGTGAAGAGGACTTGAAGCACTTACTGATGAAGATCAAAGATCACAGCCTTCAGTGTGGATTACACATTAACAGAAAGAAAACAAAAATCTTCACAACTGGACCAATAAGCAACATCATGATAAATGTCAAGGGTTTCATTTTACTTAGATCCACAATCAACACACATGTAAGCAGCAGTTAGGAAATCAAAGAACCTATTGCATTGGGCAAATCTGCTGCAAAAACCTCTTTAAAGTGTTAAAAAGCCAAGATGTCACTTTGAGGATTAAGGTGCGCCTCACTCAAGCCGTGAGATTTTCAATTACCTTATATGCACGTGAAAACTGGGCAATGAATAAGGAAGACTGAAGAAGAATTGATGCCTTTGAATTATGGTGTTGGCAAACAATATTGAATATACCATGGACTGCCAGAAGAACGAACAAGTCTGTCTTGGAAGAAGTACAAACAGAATGCCCCTTAGAAGCAAAGATGGCATGAGTATGTCTCACATACTTTGGATACGTTATCAGGAGGGATCAGTCCCTGGAGAAGGACATCATGCTTGGTAAATAGAGGGTCAGGGAAAAAGAGGCAGATCCTCAAGGAGGTAGATTGACACAATGGCTGCAACAATGATCTCAAGCTTAACAACGATCATGAGTATGGCGCAGGACCAGGCAGTGTTTCGTTCTGTTTCCATAGGGTGACTATGAGTCGGAATCAACTCAATGTCACCTAATAACAACAGCAACAACAGGCACATGAAGAAACGCTCACAACCATTAGCCATTAAACCCACTGCTGTCGAGTCGATCTGGACTCATAGCGACCCTGTAGTACAGAGTAGAACTGCCCCCTAGGGTTTTCAAGGCTGTAAGTTTTTACAGGAACAGATTACCACATATCCTTCTCCTGGTGGACTGGCTGGTGGGTTTGATCTGCTCACCTTATTGCTAGCAGCTGAGCTCTTTAACCACTGTGCCACCAGGTCTCATTTATCATTAGCCATAAATGCAAACCAAAACTACAATGAGGTACCGTCTCTCCCCAACATACTGGCATGAATCAAAAAATAAATAAATAAATCACAAATGTTGGAGAGGCTGCAGGGAGATTGGAACTCTTATGCACTGCTGGTTGGAATGCAAAATGGTAAAACCGTTTTGGAAAATGATATAGTGCTTCCTTAAAAAGCTAGAAATAGAAATATACAATCCAGCAATCCCGCTCCTAGGAATACATCCTAGAGAAATAAGAGCCATCATACGAATATGCACATCCATATTCATTGCAACATTGTTCACAATAGCAAAAAAATGGAAATAACCTGAGTGCTCATCAAGAGATGAATGGATAAACAAACTAGGGTACATACACACAATGGAATACTACACAACCATAAAGAACAATGATGCATCTGTGACACATCTCACAACATGGATGAATCTGGAGGGTATTATGCTGACTGAAATAAGTCAATCACAAAAGGACAAATACTATATGAGACCACTATTATAAAAACTCATTAAAAGGTTTGTTTACACACAGAAAGAAACAATCTTTGATGGTTACGAGGAAGGGGACGTTTGGGGAGGGAAAAACACTAACTAGACAATAGATGAGTGGTAACTTTGGGGGAAAGGTAAGACAATACTGGGAAAATCAGCACAACTTGACCAAGGCAAAGTCATAGAAGCTTCATAAACACATCCAAACTCCCTGAGGGATCGAGTTACTGGGCTGAGGGTTGGGGACCATGGTCTCAGGGGACACCAAGTTCAACTGGCGTAACATAGTTCATAAAGAAAATGTTTCTACATCTTACTTTGGTGAGTAGCGTCTGGGGTCTTAAAAGCTGTGAGCAGCCATCTAAGATATTCCACTGGTCCCACCCCATCTGGAGCAAGGCAGAATGAAGAGAACCAAAGACACAAGAGAAAGATTAGTCCAAAGGACTAATAGACCACAACTATCACCAAACTGAGTCCAGCACAACTAGATGGTGCCCAGCTACTACCCCTGACTGCTCTGACACGGATCACAATAGAGGGTCCCAGACAGAGCTGGAGAAAAATGTAGAATAAAATTCTAACTCACAAAAAAAGACTAGACTTACTAGTCTGACAGAGACTGGGAGAAACCCCAAGAGTATGGTCCCTGGACACCCTTTTAACTGAGTACTGAAGTCACTCCTGAGTTTCACCCTTCAGCCTAAGATTAGACAGGCCCGTAAAACAAAAAATAATACGCATAGCTTAACCATGTATATGAGATTTAATGGGCACACCACCCCAGAGGCAAGGATAAGAAGGCAGGAGGGGACAGGAAAGCTGGACAAATGGAAACGAGGAACCCAAGGTTGAGAAGGGGAGAGTGTTCATATGTCACAGGGTTGGCAACTAATGTCACAAAACAATCTGTGTGTTAATTGTTTAATGAGAAACTAAGTTGCTCTGTAAACTTTCACCTAAAGCACAATTTAAAAAAAAAAGGAGAGAAAACAAAAATGGAAGATAATAAATTTATAATATATTAGGAGGTAATGAGTCATATAAAGAAAAACAAAGAAGTGTAAGAGAGGTTGAAAGTCATGGGTGGAGAGTGAGAGGGAGTGAATTTTATATAGGGTAGCCGGGATGATCATCTCTGATAAAGTGATCTTTGAGCAGAGACCTGGCAGAACTGTGGAGCAGTCATGCAGCTATTTGGGGAAAGAGTTCTCTAGGCATAGAAAAAACAGTACATGCCCAGCAAAAGCTCTAGGAAGAAGCATAGCTTGGTGTGTTTATGAACCAGCAACAAGGCTAATATAGCTGGAACAGAATGTGCAAGAAGATTGGTATACAATGGGACCAGGAAGGTAGTGGGGACCAGATGAGAAGAGCAAAATAGGTTGTGGATGAGACTTGAGATTTTACAATACAGGAGAGGGGAAATAATTGATGGGTTTGGAGCAGAAGTGTAGCATGGTATACTAAATTAAACACATATCTACTTACCTTCACATCCCAAATTCTTAGAAAATGGTATAAAATGTCTACTTATAAAAATAAGAAATCTATAACACCAGGAAACAAGAAAGAGTGCCATTAGTGGACTAGAAATTTTGTAAATTTTTGAAAAATAGAAATAATACATATCATCAGATTGACAAATTATAGTCAAAAATAAATGCCAGAGACAAAGGAGGAAATAGGAGCAATTAGAGGCAGAATTTCTACAAGCAGAGTTGTAGTTGTTGTTAGTTGTCATCCAGTCCGCTTTGATTCAAGGCAACCTTATGTATAACAGAACAAAAGGCTAGCTGGTCCTGCACTATCTTCATGATCATGGGTATGCTTGAGTCCATTGTTGTAGCTATTGTGTCAGTCCAGCTCACTGAGGATTTCCCTCATTTTCACTGACCCTCTACTTAACCAACACAACCATGATGTCCGTTTCTAGTGGTTGGTCCTTCCTGATGATATATCCAAGGTAGATGAGCCAAAGTCTTGCCATCCTTGCTTCTAAGGACCATTCTGATTGTATTTCTTCTAAGAATTATTTGTTCATTCTTCTGTCAGTCCATAGTATATTCAATATTCTTTGCTAATGCAACAGTTCAAATACATCAATTCTTCTCTCTTTTTCATTGTCCACCTTTCACATGGGGTAATTGGGCCAGACACGCCTTAGTTGTCAAAGTGACATCTTTGCTTTTTAAGTCTTTAAAGAGGAGAGCAGCTAAAGATCAGAGTGTTGTTGTTGTTAGGTGCCATTGAGTCAGTTCCAACTCATAGCGACCCTATGTACAACAGAACGAAACACTGCCCAGTCCTGTATCCTCATAATCGTTGTTATGCATGAGCCCATTGTTGCAGCCACTGTGTCAATCCATCTCCTTGAGGGTCTTCCTCTTTTTTCACTGACCCTCTATTTTCCAAGCATGATGTCCTTCTCCAGGGACTGATCCTTCCTGATAACATGTCCAAAGTATGTGAGACATAGTCATGCCATCTTTGCTTCTAAGGAGCATTCTGGTTGTATTCCTTCCAAAACAGATTCGTTTGTTCTTTTGGCAGTCTGTGGTATATTCAATATTCTTCGCCAACACCACAATTCAAAAGCGTCATTTCTTCGATCCTCCTTATTCATCGTCCCGCTTTCACATGCATATGAGGCGATTGAAAACACCATGTCTTGGGTAAGGCGCACCTTAGTCTTCAAGGTGTCATCTTTGCTTTTCAGCACTTTAAAGAGGTCTTTGCAGCAGATTTGCCCTACATAATGCGTCGTTTGATATCCTGACTGCTGCTTCCATGGGTGTTGATTGTGAATCCAAGTGAAATGAAATCCTTGACAACTTCACTCTTTTCTCCATTTATCATGATGTTGCTTATTGGCCCAGTTGTGAGGATTTTTGTTTTCTTTATGTTGAAGTGTAGGCCATACTGAAGGCTGTGGTCTTTGATCTTCTTCAGTAAGTGCTTCAAGTCCTCTTCACTTTCAGCAGGCAAGGTTGTGTCATCTGTATATAGCATGCTGTTAATGAATCTTCCTCCAGTCCTGATGTCCTGTTCTTCATATAGTCCAGGTTCTCGGATTATTTGCTCAGCATACAGATTGACTAAGTATGGTAAAAGGATACAACCATGACACCTTTCCTTACTTTAAATTGCATAGTATCCCCTTGTTCTGTTCAAATGACTGCCTGTTGCTCTATATACAGGTTCCTCATGAGCATAATCAAGTGTTCCAGAATGTCCGTTGTTCACAATGTTACCCACAGTTTGTTATGATCCACACAGTCAAATGCCTCTGCGTAGTCAATAAAACACAGGTAAACATCCTTCTGGTATTTTCTGCTTTCAGCCAGGATCTATCTGACATCAGCAATGATATCCCTTGTTCCATGTCCTGTTCTGAATCCAGCTTGAATTTCTGGCAGTTGCCTGTCGACATACTGCTGCAGCTGCTTTTGAATGATCTTCAGCAAAATTTTACTTGCTTGTGATATTAATGATATAGTTTGATAATTTCCACATTCAATTGGATCACCTTTCTTGGGAATAGGCATAAATATGAATATCTTCCAGTTGGTTGGCCAGGTAGCTGTCTTCCAAATTTCTTAGCATAGACAAGTGAGCAGTTTCAATGCTGAATCCATTTGCTGAAACATCTCAGTTGGTATTCCATCGATTTCTGGAGCATTGTTTTTCGCCAGTGCCTTCAGTGCAGCTTGGACTTCTTCCTTCAGTACCATCGGTTCTTGATTATGTGCTACCTCCTGAAATGGTTGAGCATCGACCAATTCTTTTTGGTATAGTGACTGTTTTCCTTCCATCTTCTTTTGATGCTTCCTGCATCGTTTAATATTTTCCCCGTAGAATCCTTTAATATTGCAACTCAGGCCTTGAATTTTTTCTTAAGTTCTTTCAGCTTGAGAAATGCCGAGTATGTTCTTCGCTTTTGGTTTTCTATCTCCAGGTCTTTGCACACGTCATTATAATATCTGATTTGTCTTCTCAAGTTGCCCTTTGAAATCTTCTGGTCAGCTCTTTTACTTCATCATTTTTTCCTTTTGCTTTAGGTACACAACACTAAAGAGCAAGTTTCAGAGTCTCTTCTGACATCCGTTTTGGTCTTTTCTTTCTTTCTTGTCTTTTTAATGAACTCTTGCTTTCTTCTTGTATGATATTTTGATGTCATTCTACAACTCTTCTGATCTTCGATCATTCAACTCATCAAATCTATTTTTGAGATGGGCTCTAAATTCTGGTGGGATATATTCAGGGTTGTACTTTGGCTCTCGTGGACTTGTTCTATCTAATTTTCTTCAGTTTCAACTTGAACTTGCATATGAGCAATTGATGGTCGGTTCCACAGTCAGCCCCTGGCCTTGTTCTGACTGATGATATTGAGCTTTTCCATTGTCTCTTTCCACAGATGTAGTCGATTTGATTCCCGTGTATTCTACCTGGCGAGGTCCATGAGAATATTTGCCATTTATGTTGGTGAAAAAAGGTATTTGCAATGAAGAAGTCGTTGGTCTTGCAAAATTCTATCATGTGATCTCCAGCATCCTTCCTATCACCAAGGCCATATTTTCCAACTACTGATCCTTGTTCTTTATCTCCAACTTTTGAATTCCAATCACCAGTAATTATCAATGCATCCTGATTGCATGTTAGATCAATTTCAGACTGCAGAAGATGGTAAAAATCTTTAATTTCTTCATCTTTGGCCTTAGTGGTTGGTGAGTAAATTTCAATAACACTAGTATTAACTGGTCCTCCTTGTAGGCGTATGGACATGGTCCTATCACCGACAGCGTTGTACTTCAGGATAGATCTTGTAATGTTCTTTTTGGCTATGAATGCAATGCCATTCTTCTTCAATGTGTCATTTCCAGCATAGTAGACCATATATGATTGTTTAATTCTAAATGGCCAATACCAGTCCATTTCAGCTCACTAATGCCTAGGATATTGATGTTTATGTGTTCCATTTTATTTTTGACAATTTCCAGTTTTCCTAGATTCATACTTCATACATTCCAGGTTCCGATTATTAACGAATGTTTGCAGCTGTTTCTTCTCATTTTGAGTAGTGCCACATCAGCAAATGAAGGTCCCGAAAGATTGACTCCATCCATGTCATTAAGGTCAGCTTTACTTTGAAGAGGCAGCTCTTCCCCAGTCATATTTTGAGTGCCTTCCAACCTCAGGGTCCTATCTTCCAGTGCTATATCAGACAATGTTCCGCTGCAATTCATAAGGTTTTCACTGGCTAATTCTTTTCAGAAGTAGACAGCCAGGTCTTTCTCCATGGTCTGTCTTAGTCTGGAAGCTCAGCTGAAACCTGTCTGCCGTGGGTGACCCTGCTGGTAGTTGAATACCAGTGACACAGCTTCCAGCATCACAGCAACACGCAAGCCCCCAGAATACAACAAATTGACAGACGCATGAGGGAAGGATGAGAGTAGCAGGCAAATATTTCTTACCCTGTCCTGGGCTTGTGCCTGAGTAGCTGTCAGCAATGATGTTCATGGGCTAAAACTTGGATGGAAAATCTGGGACCTTCCACACCTTACCAACACATAATGGGAACACACATTAGGAAAACAAACTATTAATATATTCCACCCAGAATAATATCTTACCCCTCTTTAACAATTACTGTAAATAATGTCCAACAATCAAAACAACTTTGTTGGATAGGCAAACAGATGTTCCCAAAAATAAAGATAAGCAGACAACCAAGAATCATCACCATCTTGAAGAAAACCAATATTGTGAAATAAAGTCAACAACACTGTGAAACAGAGTCAACAACCTGAAGAACTAGCTTTGTGGAAAGAGTTAATAAATCAGGTAGAAAATAATTTTTAATAAGTATAATTGACAACTTCCTATTTGGGAGGATAATGAACCCACCCAAAAAAAAAACAACTAGAGATCTTGAAAATACAAAATATGATTTTCAGGCTGTAAAAAAAGCACAGATGAACTGAATTACATAATGCATACAAATGAATGAATTACTGAGTTGGATAATTGAGCTGAGGAATACTCCCAGGAAGGAAAAAAAAAGCAAAAAAACCCAAGAGAGTTTAAGTATGAAGAAAAAGTTAAATACATAGAAGAGAGATCTGGAAGTCCTAGCATTCATCTAAAAGGAATTTCAAAAGAGAAAAATAGGTATTCGAGAAGAAGAAATACTTGAATATCTAGTAGAAGAAAATTTCTTAGAGGTAAAGAGAAAAATCTTTATTTCAAAAAGTGTCAAGCAGTGAGAATGAAAAGAACCCACACCCTGTAATTAGATATATAGTAATGAAAGTTTCAAAACCCAAAAGATAAAGAGGAAAATCCTAAACTCTTTCCCAAAACAGGGGAAAGCGAGCAGACAAATTAGCCAATAAGAAGAAAAAAACAGACCGTAATGAGTTATCTGATTGGTAACATTGAATGCCAAAAGATAATGGAGAAATAGTCATATTTCTTAAGGAAAATGATATGAGTCTACAATCTTAGACTCAGTCAAACTAACATTCAAGTAGAAAGGAAATATAAAGCCAATTTCAGATCTGCATAGACTCAGAAAATTGACCACTCACAAACCATCCCTGAAAGAATCGCTTAGGATATACTCCAGCAAAAACAAAAACTGGGGAAAAATTCCATTTAAAAAGAACATATCTTAGGTTTAAGAAAACAGATAGTGAGGAATAAACCAATACAACATATAATTAAGCCTTAAAAATTACTGATGCAAAGTGAAAACATAAATAATAATTTAAACCAAAACAAACAACTCTGAGACCAAGTTAATCTTATAGAAATAAATGAGGTGAACCTTAAAAAAAAAGAGAACTGGGCTTCATGATATGGTGATGTTTGGAACATTCCCAAATGTGGAAGTAAATGTGCCCCTCCCAAATGAAAGCAGACATGGAGCAAAGTAGGAAGCTGGCCTGTTAAGAACTCTTATGTTAGATTTGCACCTATGGCCTTAGTGTCCATCATAGTACCTCTGGGCTGTATTTCTCTTGCCCCCTAGCCTTCAGCAAAGCCTTGTTAAAAGTCATAGTCATGATCTCAGTTATACTGAGGGGAATTAGGAAAACAAGTATGCCCTCTGCGTAGCCAAGAGAGAGAGTGATCCAGAAGATTCGCCATATTACAAGCTTCAGAAGTAGCTTAGGAAGCTGCGTGTTGACAGGTTGACAGCGATGGAAAGGGATATTTGACGAATTTGTTCCAGGGCACACAGTGAGTTGCAGAAATCCCCAGGTTTGGAGGGGGGCTAATTTCCAGCAAGTAAACCATCAAGGGCTCATGCTGAAAAAAAAAGACATAAAAAGGAAGTATAACCTATTTCGTGGCCAAAGAGTGATGATGCAGGGGACTTATGGGTTACAGTAAGAAATTTTATCCTAGTCCCAGCTCAATTATTCAGGAAGCCACAAATGCCACTGAGATGGTAAGATACTCTCAGAAGAGTTAAACTATCATTTCTGCACTCTGTGGTGCAATTAGGGAAACCATTAAGTCAGGTGAAAGCAGATTCACATCAATAGGAGGCTGCAAGTGAGACCTCAAGCAATCCTATTTTCTTGGACCCACATAAATCTGATTACAGGCAGGGAGCATGGATAACACCAGACTTTCTGCTGCCCACTGAAGAATGGACAGGTTGAAATTCTGCTCAGATAACAATCTGAATTAGAGGGCAAAGGCTAAAAAATCAGAGAAATAGAGACTCACACTGCTCTTAGAAATAGGGTAGTCTAACCACTTGTTCTTCAGCTGATGAAACTGAAGCTCAGGAAGTAGTGATTTTCTTACAGACCAAGAGTTACAAAGTAAAAAGCAAAAATAATAATTATGATTTTTATATTATACTATTAGTAAACCAAAAAAAAAGAAAACTTGTTGCCATCGAGTTGATTCCGACTCATAGCAACATTATAGGACACAGTAGACCCCCATAGGGTTTCCAAGGAATGGCTAGTGGGTTTGAACAGCCAGCCTTTTGGTTAGCAGCCAAGCTCTTAACCAATATGGAATCCTATGTCACCAAAGTGAACAAAATTTAAATGGTTTCCCATTTCCTGTCTCTTTTGGATTGATTGAGTATATTTTAGAATTTTCTTTTATCTCATTTATTGGATTTCATTTACCCATAAAACTTAGTATAATTATTTAGTGACAGCTCTAGTGATTACAATATGTACCCTTAATTTAAACACATTATACTACTTTATGTATAATGTAAGAAACTTTCAATGGTAAATTTCACTTTGTGCTATTATTGTCATACATTTTACTTTTCCATATGTTAGAAACTCCAGATAATATTGTTACTATTTTTTTCTCCAAACAGTCAATTATATTTTAAAGAAATTAAAAGACAAGAGTCTTTTATATTTATCTACATATTTACCATCTTGTGCACTCTTCATTCTTTCATGTAGATCCAATATCACTTGGTATAATTTTCCTTCAGTGTGAAGAATTTCCCTTAACATTTCACGTAATGTAAGCCTCTGGTGACAAATACTGTCAGCTTGTATTTATCTTCATTTTGAAAATAAAAAATTATTGATGAATATGCAATTGTAGGTTGATGATTTTTGTTGTTTTATTTCATCACTTTAGAAATGTCATTCACTGTTCTCTGGCTTGCGCTGTTTCTGATGAGAAGTCAATGGTAATTCTACCATTTTTCCCTGTAAGAAATATGTCTTTTATTTTCCCTCTGGCTGCTTTTAAGATTTTCTCTTTATCTTTGATTTTTCAGATATTTTGCTACAATGTACCTTATTGTGACTTCTTTGTATGTATGCTACTTAGAATTTATGAAGATTTCTGGATCTGTGGATTTATTTTTTTCATTTAATTTGGAAATTTTAAGACATCCTTATGGATTGCATTGTGTCCCCCAAAAATGTATGTCAACTTGGCTGGGTGATGATTCCCAGTACTGTGTGGTTGTCCACCATTTTGTGATCTGGTGTGATTATCCTATGTGTTGTAAATTCTAACCTCTATGTTGTTGATGAGGCAGCATTAGAGGCAGTTATGTTAATGAGGCAAGATTAGATTATGTTAAAGAGGATTAGACCTGATCCTATGTAAGGGGAGTTTCCCTGGGGAGTGGCCTGCATCACCTTTTATCTTATAGGAGATAAAAGGAGAGAGAAGCTAGCAGAGAGAGAGGGACCTCCTACCACCAAGAAAGCAGAGCTGCAAGCAGAACACATCCTTTGAACCTGGGGTCCCCGTGCTGACAAGCTCCTAGATCAGGGGAAGATTGACTACAAGGACCTTCCCCCAGAGCTGACAGAGAGAGAAAGAGTTCCCCTGGAGCTGCCACCCTGAATTCAGACTTCTAGCCTCCTAAACTGTGAGACAATTAATTTCTCTTTGTTAAAGCCATCCACTTGTGGTATTTCTGCTATAGCAGCACTAGATAACTAAGACAGTCATTATTTCTCAACTTTTTTTCTGAAAAAAAAATCTCTTTGCCTTCTAAGATACAATTCTACATATGTTCTATACCTTTAAGTTGTCTCACTTAATGTTAGCTTAACTCATTTTACTATTTTTATTATTTTTCTCTCTGTACTTTATTTTGGATTCTCTCTGTACTTCAGGTTCTATTATCCTATCTTCAAGATCACCAAACTTCTTCTTCAGGCTAATCTGATAAACCCATCAAGTGTATTTTTCATTTCAGATACTGTATTTTTCAATTTTAAAATTTTCATTTGGTTCTTTTTTATAGTTTCCAGTTTGCTACTGGTGTTCATTTTTTCCCTCATTATCAGAATCATTTCCCTTAAATCTTTGAATATAATTAGAGTGGTGGTTTTAAAAGTCTCTGTCTACTAATTACAACATATATCATCTCTAGCTGTTTCTATTGATTTATTTTTCTGTCTATGAGTCATGTATTCCTCTCCTTAAAGTACAGATGGGACAAATTGAAAACAGATAGTGAAATGGTAGACTTAAACCCAACCATATCATTATTACATTAAAAATAATCAGACTATAGGTTCCACTTCTGCCTAAAATGTAAAAAACTGAAACAGAATGTCACTCCCTAAAATAATAAAAAGTCAGACAACCTTAAAATATTGTTTTATTGAGCCTAACACAGAACTGAGGTCTCAAGGAAACTTTTGAATTCCAGAGTTAGAAGACCTTCTAAGAAAATCAAAAATACATGATCTCTTTCACCTTTTGAAGAGTAGAAAAGGAAGAAGCGGCTACTACAAAGAAGATAAGCAGAAAAGAGTTGAAATTTTATTAAAATTTTATAGGCTGAGAGTAGACGAGCATGACAGTCATAATCCCTAAGAGCCCCAGATACAAGAGAAGTCACATTTACTTATCAGCTCTTTTCCATAGGCTTATACTGGGTGCTCACAAGAAAGATGAGTACAGGGTTTTACCTCAGAGAGTCCCTTCTTAGTAGTGCACAGACACAGAACTTCAACCATTTTTTGGACCCTTCTCTCATTCAAAAGGCTTGACCTACTGGTAGAAGAATAGGAAAGCCTCTCACCTACTAGACCCAGAAAAAAATACCCTGCCTATGGGGGAGGGGTAGAAGTAAAAGACTTCTGCCACTAGGGAAGGGACAGAAACGTCCATGGATCCAAGACTTTACCTTAATATGAAGCTGAGGTCTGCCATCACTGAGGGAAGGCCATAAAATTTGTTTCTTCCTGAGACTTGCACCAAGTAACATAACACCTCTATGGTACAACCATTCTTGACCTGCTGAAATTTGAGAGCAGAATGGAAATACTGAGGAAAACTGTCATTTCAAGGTACACATTAAAGATAAGGTGGTCTACAACTTTGAGGAATTGAGCATCTATGATTCATTGAAGTTTCTATAGCAACAACAAAATCCAAACAAAAGTCAACTACTGATTAGTCATTCACACTGATGGCCTAAAAAAACAGAAGACAAAATGAAAAATTGAAGAAAATAGGCAAAATACCTATTTTGAGTATAAATACTATTTAGGTTAGTCTCTACATAATGTCCAGTATTCAATCAAAAATTATAGAACTCACCAAAAAATATAATAATAATTATTATTATTGTAACCCATTGTGAAGAGACAAAGCAGTCAACAGAAACAAATACAAACAGATATTAGAAATAACAATGAATAATATGTTAAATTATCTAGAAAAATAGGTGGAAAATATACATGAGCAAAGGGGAAACATCAGAAAAGAAATAAAAACTAATTTAAAAAGAAGTAAATGGAAGTGCTAGAAATTAAACAAGATTATGAAAAATATACACCTAGCATCATACTTATTGTCTCATCTATTCTCAATCATGAAAGTTGTTGCTGATCCCTTATTAATGTTTTCAAGAAATAAGACCACCTCTCAGAGAGAGAAGATGCCGGATTTTCAATATTTCCCACTCTGAAGCTCACCAAATCTTTTCTTCCTTTTCAGTACTTCTAAATTGAAATATGATAAAAGTAACTGTCAGATATCAACTAGATTAATTAAACCGACTAAATGATCAGAGAAGCAGCAAGAGTAGGGAAGATGGGGAGAGTAATAACAGTTACTGAACATCCTGAGTATAAAGCAAGAGCCATGCTCTTTGATTAAAAAAAAAAAAAACCAGTTGCCGTCTCAGCTGATTCCAACTCACGGCAACCTCATGTGTGTGAGAATAGAACTGTGTTGCATAGGGTTTTCAATGGCTGATTTTTCAGAAGTAGATTGTGAGGCCTTTCTTTCAAGATGTCTCTGGGTAGTCTCAAACTGCAAACCTGTCAGTTAACAGCCAAGCCCATTAACCATTTGCACCACCCAGGGACTCCTGATAGATAATTTTAATCTTTTTAACAACCCTTAAGGAGACTGCTATTCCCCATTTTGCACTGAAGAAACCAGTGCACATATGGGGTTAGGTAATGTGTCCAAGGTCACACAGCTGTGTGGTAGAGCCAGGTTTGGGACACAAGTCTATCTGATTCCAAAATCCAGGTGATTTCCACTACATCAGAGATAAGAAACAGCCATCGTGGCAGTTTCATAGAAGGGCAATCAGCAGACTCAGAATGAACGTGATAATAAAAAAAGGAAGTGAGGGAGGGAGACAGGGAAGAAAAGAATGTCAGTTAAATAATTATTTTGTATGAGCTTCTTTTTTATTTTGTGTTACTCTGTCTTTCTATTGTATAGTTTGTAGTCTAGCTAGCATTGTCACTCCCTGCTCTTCCTTGTGGCCTCCACCACTTGGAGTCACTGAGCAGTTTTAATGCTGGTCCTCACTATGCGGAGACTCTCAGCACCCAGGACCTAGTCCATTGCCTTCTCTTTTCCCATATACCCAGTCATTGTCAATACCTCCGTAGTTGACAGTCTTACTCCAATTCTTTCCTTCCTGGCCATTTCAGTGCGACTACTCAGCTCTGACTCATATACCTACAGCAAGGTAAGCTGTATAGCTTTTCAGAAGATGCAGAAAGGATGACTGCTTTCCCAAAGGATATTCTCAGTAAGAAAGCAATGCAAAGGCCCCAGGAGAGAAAAGGATGTTTTCTTTTGCCAAGAAGCCTTAAACATTGATCAGTGGCTTGCTGGGAGATACAGTCACCTTGTGAACTTCTGAAATACCATAATTTATTTGGTTTGAACTGTGTGGAGATCTCATGTCCCTCCATGAAAATCCTGTGACGTATTACTGCTCAACTTTCTCCCTGACAAAATTTAATTCATTCTCTGGGACACCAAACCTCTTATTACTATCATTTGCTCATTTAAAATTATCCAGGGCTTATCTAGCTGAAATTTAATTGGTTAAAAAGTGAGTGCCCTCTTTAGATTCATAGATCAAAGCTTTATTCAACAACTGCTCTAAGTCATAATATTATGTCAAAAGAGAAAATAAGAATTTAGCGCCTTTAATAATTTCTATAGAAAATTCAGTTCATAACAATTGTGTACTATAGTAGAGAAGATATCAAAAACAACAATAACACCTTCTCCTCTAATGCTGGCACAGTGGTTAAGAAGTCGGCTGCTAACCAAGACGTAGGCATTTTGAATCCACCAGCAGCTCCTTGGGAACCTTATGGGGCAGTTCTCCTGTGTCATATACGGTCACTCTGAGTTGGAATCGACTTGACAGCAACAGATTTTTTTCAACAGGTTCTCCTCTGATAATAAGATTTTACATTTCAATCACCATTTTTAGTTTACCAGAGTGCTTTCACATCCATTATTTTATATTCAAAACACAGAGTAAGACAAAAATAAAATTGTCACTATTTATAGATTGGAAAATTGAGGCAAAGGGGCACTACATGATGCCCCAAGTTCACGTGTATGGTTAGTGGCAGAGCTCTGCTACATAATTTAGTATAGTTTCTGAATGTCTTTTCTCTCTTAGACTACTTATATAGCCTGTCATTTTTTTTATATATATTTCTGTAAAAGTTACCATTCAGCATTCATTCAACAAATATTATTGAGCACCTATTATTTGACAGGCACAAATCTAGGAGGCAGACACATATTGGTAAACAAGATAGATAATTTCCGCTCTTTTCCAGTTTCCAAGGAGCCCTGGTGGTGCAGTGGTTAAAGTGATACCGCTGATAACCAGAAGGTCAGCAGTTCAAATCCATCAGCCGCTCCTTGGAAACCCTATGGGGCTGTTCTCCCCTGTCCTCTAGGGTCACTATGGGTTGGAATCTTCTGGCAACGAGTTTGGGTTTTGTTTTTTGTTTTTACCCTTTTTCAAAGCCTACACCTTTTCCAGGGCTGGCTCAAAAGCCACATGCTGCACAAATGAATAAAGAATGAATAAGTAAGATAGACTCTGTTGTCTCCCACTATGCTCTTGTGATTCCATTAACTTTCACCAATTAGCATTGCTTTGTCATTTGATAGTATCCTTTTCCTCTCCAAGTGAATATGATTTTCCCCTACTTCTCCCTTGGCATAGAGACTAGTTTTGATTCTGTAATGTCCCTTATTAATCTCAGCTTGTTAGCTATAGATCTCTGCTCTCTGCCTTCCCCTACCCCAAGGTAAAACTAGTTTACTCCAGGGTCATTTGTCATCTGATGGCGCCTGCCCTCGAGGAATATGCTAGACTCTTAATTCTGACCTTTTTGACAATGCTGTGTGTTTCCCATGAAATTCAGATAAATCTCTTATATGCATGTCCTTTCCTGTGGTATGTTTTTCCCTTTTAAGACTCATTAAAAATGCTTTCAAGAGCTCATGAATGAAAGGAACGGAGGAGCATGATGCATGGTTTCTACAAGAAATCAATGGCTACTAAAAATATTCCACATGAAATTCCCTGAGTGAAGCATTTCTCATCTCAGAAGAAGTGTTTTAGGTAACTCATGGAGACTTGGCTGTGACTTACCATGGGGACGGTTCCCAAAGTGGAAAAGTATTTTTCTTTTAGGCAATGACACTATTTATACCATGTGCTAACACTAATGTTTAGGTCTTTTCTCAGCTTGGTATATGTTGAGAACTACATAATGCCATATTCATTGCTGAAGGAAGATTCAGGGGGAAACTTTGGTGCCAAGATGGTTGGTAAAATACCAATATTTCAGTGATTATAGGTAGCTTCTGCATGTCACCACATGCTGAGAACTCACAAGAAGAAAAAGAGGGGAAACTTCTACCACAAACACAACATTTGCCAATTCAATATCTTTCACATGTACAATTCAGTGACATTAATTATGTCAATCATGTTGTGAAACCATCACCAATATTTGTTGCCAAATTTTTCATCACCATGAATGCTCATGCTTCCTAAAGAATGATTTCCCTTTTCCCCCGCCCTCCTACCCTTCATAACCACTATTAAACTTTGATCTTCATCCATTTTGTATTCTAGGTGTTTCACATAAGTGAGATTATACAGTATTTGTGTTTTGTGCCTGACTGACTTCACTCAACATGTTTTCAAGGTTCATCCATGTTGTAGCATGTATCAAGATTCCATTTCTCTTTATGGCTGAGCAATATTCTATTGTATGTATATACCACATTTTGTTTATACATTCATGCTTTGATGGGCATTTGGGTTGTTTCTACCTTCTGGCTATTGTGAATCACGCCACAGGGAATACTGGTGTGTATGTGTCTGTTTGTATCACTGTTTTCAAGCCTAAGAAGACTTCACTCTACCTAAGAGTGAAAGTGATGGGTCATACAGTAGCCCTATGTTTAACTTTTTGAGGAATCACCAAGCTATTTTTCACAGCAGCTGTACCATTTTTTATTCTTACCAGCAATGGATGAGGGTTCCAATTTCTTCACATCCTCTCCAACATTTGTTTTTTCAAAATAATGGTAACAGCTAGACCTGAAAAAATTAAACGTAAAGTTAGAAAAGTCTCCCTTCTATCGTATTCTGCAAAAGTAACCCCTGCCAATAGTTTCTTATATTATTCTATAAAAATAAAAGATTATGCAAATACTAATACACAGTTTTTTTTAACAGAAAAGCAAGAATACTCTTGTAGATCATTTTCTCACCTAGTAGCTCTTGAAATTTTTCGATATCCATATACAGAGCCACCTCAATCTTTTTAGTAGTTGCAGCTTATTCCGTTGTATGGATGTAGCAAAATGGATTAATAAACCCTCTCTTGATGAAAAATTAGATTGTTTCCAGTTTGTTCTTGTTATATAATACAGCAATTAGCACCATCACTGTATGTTCACTAATACATATGTACAAAAAAATTATAGTAGTAGAATGCTTGGTCAAAGGCTTGGTACATTTTATGTTTTGATAGATATTGCCCAATGACCATCCATTGATTTCCTCAGTTCTTATTTCCAACAACAGATTATAAGAATATATAGTCTGTATTCTCAATTACTATTCAATCTCATTTTTATTTTCTTACTATATTTTGACTTACAAGAGTTTTACATTTTTATGTGGTCAAACATATTGATTTTTTCCTTTTTTGTTTCCTTTGACATGCTTAGGCAGAGAATATTCTTTCTCATTCCAATAAAAATAAATATTCACCTATTTTTCCTTACAGTATCTCTATAGTTTTGTCTTTTACAGTGATCTCTTTAATCCACATTGGTGTATGATTTAATGTAAGTATCTAGGTAGATTTTGTTGCACAAAATCAGTTTCCCAATTACACTCTTTAAAATATTTATACCATTCCCAGTGGTTTGTGTTTTTTCTATTGTCATATGCTAACGATAATCTGGAGCCCTAGTGGCGTAGCGGTTAAGAGCTTGTCTGTTAATCAAAAAGGTCGGCAGCTCAAATCCACCAGCTGCTTCCAGGAAAACCTAAGCAGCAGCTCTCCTCTACCCGATAGGGTCGCTATGAGTCAGAATTGACTCAACCGCAACGAGTTTGGTTTTGGGTATTAGATTTTCATTCCAGAGAAGAACTGCCCCATATGGTTTCTAAGGAGCAGCTAGTGGATTCGAACTGCTGACCTTTTGGTTAGCAACTAAGCTCTTAACCACCGTTCCACCATATTAATAATTTAACATAGAGTTTATTTCCATGAGTATCCTATAAAGGGATAGAAAATAGATAAAGAACAATAGGCAAATGAGAAACAAAGTACCACTTTATTAATAGCTGGACAAGCAGTCTATATTCTGCTCCACTAAATGCAGAGTTTTTCTGGTTAGCTGCCCTAAAACATGTGACTTAACTGGAAACCTAAGCAGGGCTTCCCACTTCTTCCCTTCATCTAAAATAGCCAAATAGCAGATTGAGTGTATTTATCCAACCAGCCTGTGATTAAGACCCTGAACCTTCTCAAAGCCTCCAGGTCCTATGTGCTTACTTCTTTGCTACAGGAGGTAGAGACAAGAGGAAGTAGAGACAAGATACCATCTTTTAAGGCCCAATAAGCTCACACCTCAATAGTAATACTTAACTGTTAAAATTCTGTAAGACACTGAAGTACTACCGTTTTGGTTGACATTTCCCTCCGAGTAGCAAACAGCTTAGCATATTAATATCTCCTGTGCATTAGTGGCAATGACCAGCAGGACAGCAGTGTCCAGAAGAAGACAGTGGAAGGAATAGTTGTTCCTAGCAAAAAAACTTTCAACTAGGAAATAGCAGAAGCAGTTTCAAAACCAGTGAGGTTTTGAAATGCACTGCAAAGTCTAACAAGGTAACAAATGACATGGTCTAATATGAGACCATATTCCCCGGCAAGGGATTTCTGTGCCAGGGAAAAGTAGGAACAGCACTGAGCAGGGGTAGGGGTGCACCCCAGAGTCAGTGATATTCAGGAGAATTTGCAACTGTGCCCAGCAGGAGTCACGGGGTAGTTCTCCAGAACCCTTCAAAGGCCTTGGGAGACACCCAGAATTCTTTGAGAGGCTGAGGACTTTGCAAGGGCTGTCCTGCATGAGAGGTTGAGAGTAATAGCCATTGAGATCTGCCTTAAACTTGTTCATGAGACCCCATTAATAGGACTTAAAAACTGGAAGGGATCCTATTTAGACATGTTTCACAACATTTTACAACTGATTATAGTACATTTGTTTTTTCAACATACCTATGAATATCCTGTGGGAAAATGCTCCTAGTTATATCAGTTTAGGAAACTCTGCTCTGTTAATTGATTTAATTATGGTGTTTTCAGCTTGCATCACTTTTATTTACACGTTAGGGCTTCAACATGAGTGCTTGCCCAAAAGAATATTGGATGACATACACACATGCATATTTTCCCTCTTCCTCATTGGAGCATGGTCCCTAAATGATACTTCAGCTCTCTCTTCCCTTAGGATGACTTCTTTTCCAGGAAAGGGAAAACAAGTTAATAAACTAATGTATAATACAGTGTTGAATATTTTCTTCACTTTTTTTCTAATCCAGAAATGTAATTACATCATGCAGCTTGTGAATCACACTTGTGCACATAGATGGGGAATGAGAAAAAATAACAGCTTTGCCAAATTAGCAGAGTGTATGTATGCAAAGAAATTCACAAATTACAGTGATTAGTCTGAACATCTGATTCCAGAGGGAATCACATCCAAGTAATAAAAATAGCTGAAGATGAAAATCCAAGAGCAAATTCTGGTGACTCCACCTCCAAAAGGAGCCTTGGAGGCACAGTGGTTAAAGCGATTGATTGGCTGCTAACCAAAAGGTTGATGATTTGAACCCACCAGCTGCTCTGAGGAAGAAAGATGTGGCAATCTGCTCGCGTAAAGCCACTCCTTGGAAACCCTATGGGGAAGTTTTACTCCACCCTATAGGGTCTCTATGAGTCGGAATTGACTTGACGGCAACGGGTCTGGTTTGGCTGAGAGGGTTGCTCTGAGTCAGAATCAACTTGATGGCAGTGAGTTTGGGTTTTTTTTTTGTTTGGTTGTTTGGTTTCCACCTCCAAAATATATACTGACTCTGTCTAAGTTCCATCTCAATTGCCACCACCCTTGTCCAAACGGCCATGAAATGGCCTGGACTATGAAATAGCCTCATAATTGGACCCCTTCTTGCCTTTGTAGTCCTTACAATCCATTCTCCACAGAGAACCCAGAGTGAATTTTTAAACATAAATTATGTCATATTATTCCCCTGCTTAAAATGCCCTAGCACCTTCCTACTGCACTGAGATTAAAATCCAGACTGCTTAGCGTGGCCTATGATGCTCCTTAAGAGCAAGACCCTGCCTACTTCTCTGGCCACACCTCAGAATATTCTCTGTTTCTACTGTGTTTGATGTGTTCCTCAAACTACATAATGACAGTGTACATTTGTCAAAACTTGCAGAAATGTACAGTAAAAAAGGGTGAATTTTCTTAAGTGTAAGTTATACTTTAGTTTACAGAATGACAGTGTTCCTGTGAATGCCAATAAATAACTGGAATTTTTAATTTTTAAAAGACCTTTAAAATGACAACAAAAACCAAAAGATCCTGAGATAGCAACTGCTACTTGCACACTATATGTTTATTTTTTTCTTTTCTTCCTTAGTAACAGAACTCTGATTTTATTCAGGGTGATAATATATGGAGCTGAAAACTCCACTTTCAAGCCTCCTTTGCAGCTAGCGGTTGCCAATTAGATATAACCAAAAATTTGGGAGAGGAGGCTCACAGAAAGCCCTTTTGGCCTTTTGCACTGCCTCCTTCCAGGTACATGGTAACCAGACATTATAGCTGAAGCTCCAGAAGCCATTTTAGGACCATGAAATAAAGAACAGAGAATCACAAAGACATCAACCTTGACATTTTGAGTAACTGAAATATCGGTAGCTGCCTACTGCTGATTTATTTAAGAGGTTGAACCCTAATATGATTAAGACACTGGAGTGGGGTCTCCCTCAGGCAGCTAGACAATTTCCAACTAAATATTGGTACCTATTTATATACCTCACAAAATATGTATGAAGTATTTATGGAGAAAATTCTAGAATTAGCAAATGTATAAAACCTGAATGAATGGAGAGATATTCCAAGATTTTGGATGAAAAGACTTGATACTATGACAAATGAAATTTATAACTTCAATCAATTCCAATAAAAAAATCCCAGTAAGATTTTTTATAAAATTTAACCAGACACTTAATTCATATGAAAGAGTAAAGGGTCAAAAATAGCTAAGATAATATTGTACAACAGTAACAGAACTTGACTAACCAGATATCAAGTTTTAATATAAAGTTGTTGTGATTAATAGATAGACAGCTATATCAGTAAGACAGAGTAAAGAGCCTAGAAACCAAATATTGTTTAATATAGTGGTGGCATCACAGGGTGCTGGGACAAGTGGTTATCCATGTGGAAAAAGATATAATTAGATCCCTTCCTCATACTATATCTAAAAATAAGTTACAGATTCATTAGAGACTTAAATGTAATAAAACAATTTTCAAAATTCTAGACGAAAATGTCTTTATATTCTTAGATAAGGAATGATTTCTCAGAAGTGTCACAAAAATACAACCATAAAGGAAAAGTGTGATAAGCATGGCCACATGAGAGCTAAAATGCATGACACAATCACAGACAGCATAACAAAGTGAAAAGGCAAGTCACAAACTAGGTGAAGATATTTGCAACCCATACAGGTGACTACAGTTTAGTATCCAGATTATATTAAAGAAAATACTCCTAAAAGTTAATAAGTGAAATAAAAAAGATAAACTAGTAAAACAACATGGTTAAAGAATATTAACAGACTATTCATAGAGGAGGAAATCTAAATGGCCAATACATATACGAAAAGATGCTTAATCTCATTAGTAATCACAGAAACGCTCAATCAAGTGAGCTAAAATTTTATATCATTTGGAATGTCAAAAAAATAATATGACATGAGAGGTCTGTGGGGACCATGGTCTCTAGGAACATCTATCTCAACTGGCATAACATAGTTTATAAAGAAAATGTTCCACATGCTACTTTGGTCATTAGTGTCTGAGGTCTTAAAAGCTTGTGAGTGGCCATCTAAGATACTCCACTGGTATCACCCCATCTGGAGCAAGGGAGAATGAAGAAAACCAAAGACACAAGGGAAAGATTAGTCGAAATGACTAATGGAGCACAAGTACTACAGCCTCCACCAGCCTGAGTCCAGCACAACTAGATGGTGCCCGGCCACCACCACCGACTGCTTTGACAGGGATCACAATAGAGGGTTCCAGACAGAGCTGGAGAAAAAAGTAGAACAAAATTCTAACTCACACGAAAAAAAAGACCAAACTCACTGGTCTGACAGAGACTGCAGAAACCCTGAGAGTATGAACCCCATACACCCTTTTAGCTCAGTAACAAAGTCATTCCTGAGGTTCACCCTTCAGCTAAAGATTAGACAGGCCCATAAAACAAAGCCAGAATAAATGGGCACACCAGCTCAGGGGCAAGGATGAGAAGGCAGGTCGGGACAGGAAAGTACAGTTATATATATATATTTATTCAGTAATGGTAACAGGGCAACATTCAGTTCTTCTGATCTCATGGCAAAGGAGGTAGTTGTTCATAGAGGCAGTTACCAACATATCCCATATTCCCCTTCTATTCCTGATGCTCCTTCTTCCTCTCTTGCTCCAGGCAAATACAGACCAATTGTTTTGCCTTGGATGGCCACTTACAAGCTTTTAAGACTCCAGGTACTACACAACAAACTAGGAGGTAGAAAAGAAGCACTAAATGCGTTATTAGGCCAATTAACTGGGATGTCCCATGTAACCATGACCCTAAACCTCCAAAACAAAAAACCAAATCCCATGAGGTTTTGGTTGTACATAAGCAGCCTCAGAAGCTACTCTTTTGTTGTTGTTGTAAATATATCTATCACATAACTTTTTCCAATTCAACTTTTTAAAGGTAGATAACTTACAGCAACTATAATAACTGGCTGTGCAACCATACCCATTAATCGATATGATATTTCCATAACTCTTAATCCCCCTTTTAGCCCTTCCTCCTGCCCCTGGTAACTACCAATAAACTTTGTTCTCTTTTATAAATAAATAAATAAATAATATGACATGAAAAGGTGGTTAAGAATGTAGGAAAATAGGAACTTTTCTTCTACTTTGCTGGTTCAGTGTTAACTAATACAACCACTCCGGAGAATATTTTGGCAGCACTTAGTCAAGTGGAAAATTTTGTAAGATATCTTCAAGTTGAAAATACTGATACCCTGAATGCAGCTCTTACACTTCTAGATGTTTACTATGGAGAAAATTATGTGCAGGAGACAAGAGATTCTGGAATGCAGTACGGTTTTTTATTTTCTTTTTGATATTTTCTTCAAATAATATTAGACTCTTTTAAAAGTTTCAAAAATAGTACACAGAGTTCTCATATACCATTCACCCAGCTTCCCCTGAGGCATTGGTAGTTCAGTGATCTCCCATGCAGGAGACCCAGGTTGGATTCCTGGCCAATGCACCTCAAGCACAGCCACCACCCATCTGGCAGTGGAGGCTTGAGTGTTGCTATGATGCTGAACAGTTTTCATCAGAGCTTGCAGGCTAAGGTGGGCTAAAAAGGAAGGCCTGGTGAACTACTTCCAAAAACTAGCCAGTGAAAACCCTACAGATCACAAATGTTAGATCCATAACCCATCATTGAGATAGCACAGGACCAGGAGTGTTTTGTTCTGTTTTGCATGGGGTCACATGAGTTGGGGACCAAACTCAACGGCAGCTAACAACAGCTTCCCCTAATGTTAACATCTTACATAATCACAGCAAAATCATCTATTAACATCAGTGGAATACTATTAAATAATCTATAGACCTAATTTGAATTTTGCCAGTTATTCCAACTAGTGACCTTTTCTGGATCGAGATCCAATTCAGGACCTTTCATTGCGTTTAGTCACCATAGGTTCCTTCAATCTGAAACAGCTTGTCAGTTTTTGTTTTCCATGACCTTGAAATGTTAGTTATTTTATGGAATGTCCTTCAGCTTGGGTCTGTCTGATTTTTCTCATGATTAGATTGAGGTTATGCCTTTTGCAAAAGTAACGCTGTACTCTTCTCAGTGAATCCTATCAAGAGGTACGTAGTGTTGATATGTTCTATTACTGGTAATGTTAACTTTGAGCACTTGGTTAAAGTAGTGTCTACCAGGTTTCTCCACAATAAAGTCACTGTATTTTGCCTTATAATTAATTAGTATCTTGTACCGAAATACTTTTAAGATCATACAAATATCCTGTTTATCCTCATACTTTTGCCCACTAATTTTAGCATCCATTAATGATTTTTACTTTCAACAACTGTTACTATGGTGTCTTCCAAATGGTGATTTCTAATTCTATTATGCATTCTGTATTTGTTCACTGGAATTCTGCTGCAAAAAGGAGTGATCCTTTTTCCCCATATATTTATATTTTAATTGTTTATTTATAGCACTATGAAATCATGGATATTTATTTTATTCTATGGCTTATAATCTACCATTATCATTATTTATTTTGTTGCTCAAATTGCCCCAGATGTGGCCAGTGGGAGCCACTTCAGGCTGGCTCCTATGTCTTTTGACATGCTCCCCACAATTTCTGAGCACTTCATTACTTTCTAACACCATGCTTATCTTGTGTTTTCCCGTCTCCAGTACTGGAGTCAACCATTTATCCAAGGAGCCCTTGTTACTCTTATTTGAGGATTGTATTTAGAAACTTAGATCTGTGTGTTGGTGCATCAGCACCATTTTTAACAAGAACATGTAGAAGCAACCTAACCATCACTCAGCTGAATATAAAACAACATATATAAGGCATGAACTAGATCTATCAATATCTACCTGAATTAATCTCATAATTAAATGTTGCAGAATGATATATGCACTATATTATCATTCTTGCAAATAAATGAAACCCATAAAATAATAGTGTATATTATTTATGAGCACATGCATAGGTAGTGGAAAGAGAAAACAGCCTCTGACATCAGGAGCCGCCCTGGCATTCACTGTTAGGCCTTAGTATTCTATTGAATGTAAAAATCTCACAGAACATCCGTATCAGACAAAGTCATTCTTTAACCACGATGGATCAAGACAAAAATATGACTACTTTATAATTACATTTAAATACTGACGAAAACATGAACATTGCCAAAATCACAAAAATGGTCAAATATCCCCAATCTTAACCAATTACAACTTTAGCATTGCTCTAGACTTCCCTCATTCTAGATGAGATTTATCAAGATAGGTAATCATAGAACTACCCCCACTTCCAGACAACATCCAATCCAAAGCAAAGCCTCACTTTCTTAAGGCCTCCCCAGAATCACCTAACACAAGCCTAAACCCTACAATAAGTCCTCTCTAGCACCATCTCACTGAGATAACTCATATTTTTCCATGGTATACATTCAACTACAGGTGTGTTTCTGGTGGTCTTTGAAAGCGGGGAATTGACAGTAGAAAAAGTACTAAAAAAAAAAAAGGAATGAGTCACCTAAACTTTAGAATAGTACCTATATCTGAAAAGGAAAAAAAGGGAGAGGAATGCCTAAGGTTTTAGATGTATTTCAATGTTTTATTTCTTTAAAAAGAGAGAAATCTGAAGGATGTATGACAAAACATGTATCTGTTTATATTCTGTGGCAGGAATATGGGAATCTATTAGCTTTTCTATTTCTTCACATGACTGAAATGTATCATTATTTAAATAAAGATGTCTGTGAAACAGAGTAAAAGTGAAGATCTTTCTCAATCACATCCCCAGAGAAAACCAATTTTAACTGTTTTCATTTGATACACACCCTTCCAGGTGGCACATAGAGGGATGTGATGGAGGAGATGCACCTATATGCTTCTGCACCTTATCTTGGAACTAAAATTATAGTTATCTGTGTATAGGTCTATTTTGCCCACTAGAAAACCTCGCCCTTGATTATGGGAATAATCACTTATTTTCCTTTTCACTTCCAATTCACTTCAAGCATAGTAACTGGTATATATAATAGATGCTCAATAAGTGTTTGTTGAATAAGTGACTTAACTAGTTATTCTATTTTTTTCCAGTTGCTGTTGAGTAGATTCCCATTCATGACAACCCCACACATGTGTTTCAGAGTAGAACTGTGCTCCATAGAGTTTTCAATGGCTGTGATGGTTCAGAAGTAGATCACCAGGACTTTCTTCCAAGGCACCTCTGTGTGGATTCAAACCATTAACCTTTTGGTTAGTAGCTGAGCACTTAACCATTTGCACCACCCAGGAACTCCAAGTACTCTATTAAGACTACTTTATTGTATTTTGAAACCATTAACTTCATTTCAATGATTTGAAAAACTATTTGAAATATACAACTGATTCCAAATCATCATTTCAACTCCTCATATTTTTCTTTCTTTGTTGCCTTTAGAGCAACCTCAACCATTCTTAAAACTTCAGTGGCACAAGGAAATTTCTCTTCCTTGCAAAGACGAGCATGACTAATCTCTCTCTCTCTCTCCACTATAGCCTTATCTTGCTGCATCAAGCATTTGAAATTTTAAGTAATTCTCAGGCAGCTGTAACTGAAGAGGTATTATGACTGTTGAACTTGTGCCAAGTACCACATTACTGTAGCCATAACTCAGGCAAAGTATAGACAACAATGACTTCTGGAAAAGGGGCTTATCATTCATTAACTATTTTAAGTCAATTACTTCCTTTATTATTCCAAGCCTCCCATTGCTCAGGATGCCAAGGAAAAAGAATTCATCTTAATGGAATGCAAACTCAAACTCCGGGGAAGATGTTAAACAAATAAAACAAAACAAAGAAATTATATTCTTTATCTCTGATTAATTAAACTCAACAGTAAAAATGAGCCCAAATATAGTCTATGTCTGGAATCCAGTAATGTGGGCAGGTAATAGACTTTTGGAAAAGACCTGTGCCCATGTTACGGAATTAAATGAGAAAATGTAATGTCAACATTTTTCATACACTTTAACTTACTCTGAAAATAAGGTAGCATATTATCTAGAATTTATCAAAGAAATATCTAAGACCAGGAAACATGGGGAATCATAGGATGTAAGTTGAATTTAGAGTTTTATAGGTTTAGAACACTGACTCCTTCTGTGACAAGGCACTTTCACCTCAGTTTTCTATATTCCTTTAAGAGGTCAGAGGGTAAAAGATGGTGATATTTTAGTCTCTGTTCTACCACAAGCACCAATTTTAACTGGCCTCTCAACACTGCTCCACAATCCTACTACATTTCTTCCCACCCGCCTCAGTGACTTTATTAAACCTTCTCCAATCTCTTCAACTAAACCATGAACCTCAGCAAGCCCCTTCACTCTCAGCAAACAACCTCACCTCGACCTCACAGAGAAATTTGAAGCCACCAGAGAGGAGCTCTCAACTTCCCATCTCCTGGTTTCAAACCTACAACCTATCTGCATCTATTCCTCTCTCCTTCTCAACTCCTATTAAAATAAAGCAGAAGTCCCTCTTCCTGCCTAAGATCAAATTCCATATGTTCTGTAGCCCATTTTCTCAATAATCATAGTTTATCAATTAACTCCTCTCTCTTATGAATCTTCTCAGTTACCATTACTGCTTGGTTTCCCCATCATTGTTCAAATATGTCCAATCTTATTTTTTAAAAACTCCAACCTTATGTCCCCTTTCAATTACAGCCCTAGCTCTTGTCTCCTTTTCTCAGCCATGTTTCTTAAGGGTATTCTACACTCAGTATACCTATTTTCTCATTTTTCACTCATTCCAGAACCCACTGAAACCTTGCTTTTCAGCCCCCAAAAGCCTATCAAACTACTGAGCTAAAGTGACCAATGACCTCTAATGGATATAGTCCACACGGCAGCTCATCGCAGCTCTCAGCAGCATGCTATGTAGTTAACCACTTTGTTTTCTTGTCTTTTATGATACAGCCCTCTCTTGGGTATCCTTCTACTTTTACGAACAGTATTTTAGTTAATCTTTCCCAGCTTTGCATTTAAAAGTTGGAGTTTGTCCAGACTCAGTCTTGGGATGCTTCTCTTTTCCATCCTTTCTTCTGCACAAAAGCATCTATTTACATATATCTTTACTCACCATCCATATATTGACCACTTACAGGCATGCATATATAGATTTGACTTGATATTTTCACTTGAATATCTGTTGCAGGGTGGAATCTACAAAAACAGAAACTGAGATGAAGTTTGGGGTACAAGATGCTTGTTATAGATCAACACCTGTGAAGGTAAGGAGGAGAAGGGGGGACTGACCAAGGAAGAAGTTGAACTGTGTTCAGGTTCACCTTGGCCACCTCAGCAGGGAGCGAGTATTGTCCATCAGAATGTCCCATCTGACTCATTCATTTGATGTGATCTGCACCAGGAAGGGCATGCCCTCTGGTGAGGCAGCTCTCTGCAGCTGAGGCAGATCGTCACATTGCTGATAGCTGGTGCTATCTGATGACTGCATTCCTCACAGCTGGATAACAAGTCCTTCTTTGAAAAAGGATCTGGTGGCACATTTCCTTGTTTCCCACAATATCTCATGGGCGCTTTAACCTTGAAACAAAAACCAGACTCCTTCCCCCAAAACCTGTTCCTTCCCCAGTGTCCCTGCTCTTCAGAAATGATCCATGCGGCTGCACACACAGAAACCTAGCACAGATCCTTACCACCACCTTCCTCCTCACTCTTTGCCCTCTTTCCCCTCAACTACTGAAATACGTACCCCTCTTACCCCCTTTACCCCTTTCTTTACGCTCAGCTAGAAGGACTGACCTTTTCAAAACATAAATCTATACCACCCCTTAGCCTGGCTTCCTACAGCTCTTAGGATAAAGATTAAAATCTTTCAACTGAATCACAAAATCCTGCATGATCTAGCCCCTGCCTATCCAACAGGTCAAGTGGAATAACCCAACTACATGGGACTTCTTAAGGCACTAGAAATATACAGTGTTCCTTCCCATCTCAGGCCCCTTGTATATGCTGTTTCCTCTTCCTGAAATGGTCTACCCTCTTCCCTACTCAGTCCAGCTAAGATCTACTCGTTTTTCAGATCTTAGTTTAAATGTCATTTTCACAGAGAAGCTTCTCTGACCCGCCAAACATGTTAAGGTTCCCTGTGAAAGTGTTGTATCACCATAACCATCTGCACAATCACAATTATAACTAAGCAGCTAATTGCCTAATTGTTTTTTAAGTATCTCTCTTCCCACAAAATGTGTGCTCCAAATGGGCAGGAACAATCTGCCTTAAGTACCACTATATTCTCTACAGGGTGTTGAACATAGCAGAAGTCTGATAAATATTTGTTAAGTGAATGAATGAAAGTGAACAGCATCATTTGCCAGTAAGCATACACACTTTTATCATCTTTTCCAGCAACACAAAGACCATATGGATCTCTCTGTGACATACACACCTCACTCTATATATACTGTTTTGCTCTCTTACCAGATGCTAAGATGAGGTGAGAAGGCAAATAGTTACGAGGAGGCAATTTTTATGCTGAAACAGGAGGCCTGAATTCTATCTTCCCATTCTTTTTTTTTTCACTGTACAAAAATTTATACATACATTCTTATGTGACTCTGATTGCTCTCCCCATACTGTGACAGCACACTCCTCCTTTCCATTCCTGATTCCTTATGTCCATTCAACCATCTCCTAACCATCTCTGCCTTCCCATCTCACCTCCAGACAGAAGCTGCCCGTTAAGTCTCTTGTATCTACTTGAGCTAAGAGGCATACTCCTCACGAGTATCACTTTATGTCCCACAGTCCAGTCCAATCCCTGTCTGAAGAGTTGGCCTCGGGAATCGCTTTAGTTCTGGACCAATAGAGAATCCAGGGGCCATGCTTTCCGGGGTTCCTCTAGTTTCATTCAGACCATTAAGTCTGGTCTTCTTACTTGAATTTGAGTTCTCCACCCCACTTTTCTCCTGCTCCATCCAGGACTTTCTGTTGTGTTCCCTGTCAGGACATTCATTCGTGGTAGTCAGGCACCATCTAGTTCTTCTGGTCTCAGGCTGATGAAGTCTCTGGTTTATGTGGCCCTTTCTGTCTCTTGGGCTGCTACTTCCCTTGTGTCTTTGGTGTTCTTCATTCTCCTTTACTCCAGGTGGTTGGGACCAATTGATGCATCTTAGATGGCTGCTTGCAAGCTTTTAAGACTCCAGACGCCACTCACCAAAGTAGGATACAGAACATTTTCTTAATAAGCTTTGTTATGCCAATTGACCTAGATGTCCCCTGAAAGCACGGTCCCCAGACCCCTACCCCTTCTACTCTGTCCCTCAAAGTGTTTGACTGTATTCAGGAAACTTCTTAGCTTTGGTTTAGTCCAGTAGTGCTGACTTCCCCTGTAGTGTGTGCTGTCCTTCCCTTCACCTAAGATAATTCTTATCTACTATCTAGTTAGTGAATAACACTGCCCCTCCCTCTCCACCCTCGTAACCATCAAAGAATGTTTTCTTCTGTGTTTAAACCTTTTCTTGAGTTCTTATATTAGTGATCTTATACAATATTTGTCCTTCTGTGACTGACTAAATTCACTCAGCATAATGAACTCCAGCTTCCTCCACGCTATGTTATGTTTCACGGCTTTATCGTTGTTCTTTATCATTGCCTAGTATTCCATTGTGTGGATATACCATAATTTATTTCTCCATTCCTCTGTTGATGGGCACCTAGGTTGTTTCCATCTTTTTGCTCTTGTGAACAGTGCTGCAATAAACATGGGTGTGCATATATCTATTCGTGTGATGTCTCTTATTTCTCCAAGATATATTCCAAGGAGTGGGATAGCTGGATCGTATGGAACTTCTATTTCTAGCTTTTTAAGGAAGCGCAAATCAATTTTTAAAGTGGTTGGACCATTTTACATTCCCATCAACAGTGTATAAGTGTTCCAGTCTCTTCACCACATCTCCAGCATTTATTATTTTCTTTTTTTTGGATCAAGGCTGGCCTTGTTGGGGTGAGATGGTATCTCATTGTAGTTTTGATCTGCATTTCTCTAATTGCTAATGATCGTGAGCATTTCTTCATGTGTCAGCTGCCTGAATATCTTCTTTGGCAAAGTGCCTATTCATATCCTTTGCCTATTTTTTTAAATTGGGTTATTTGTCTTTTTGTTGTTGAGGTTTGGCAGTATCTTGTAGATTTTAGAGATTAGACACTGATCGGATTTTGTCATAGCCAAAATTATTTTCCCAGTCTGTAGGCTGTCTTTTGACTCTTTTGGTGAAGTCTTTTGATGAACACAAGTATTTGATTTTTAGGAGCTCTCAGTTATCTAGTCTCTCTTCTGGTGCTTGTGTATTATTACTTATGGTTCGTACTGTGTTTATGCCATGTATTAGGGCTCCTAGCATTGTCCCTAGTTTTTCTTCCATGATCTTCATCGTTTTCAATTCTGTATTTAAGTCTTTGATCCATTTTGAGTTAGTTTTTGTGCATGGTGTGAGGTATGGGTCTT
>NW_004444027.1:516254-526952 GCF_000243295.1 Trichechus manatus latirostris
GATTTTCTAACTGGAGGACTCCCTTTAGTATTTCTTGTAATTTTGGTTTGGTTTTTGCAAATTCCCTAAACTTCTGTTTATCTGGAAATGCCCTAATTTTGCAATCATACTTGAGAGGCGGTTTTGCTGGATATATAATTCTTGGCTGGCAGTTAGTTTCCTTCAAGGCTTTATTTATGTCATCCCATTGCCTTCTTGCCTGCATGGTTTCTGCTGAGTAGTCGGAGCTTATTCTTATTGGCTCTCCTTTGTAGAAGACTTTTCATTTATCCCTAGCTGCTCTTAAAATTCTCTCTTTATCTTTGGTTTTGGCAAGTTTGATTATAATATGTCTTGGTAACTTTCTTTTGGAATCTATCTGGTGTGGGGTTCAATGAGCATCTTGGATAGATATCTTGTCATCTTTCACAATATCAGGGAAATTTTCTGCCAATAAATCTTCAACAATTCTCTCTATATTTTCTGTTATTCACACCCTCCCCCACCCCGTTCTGGTACTGCAATCACTTGTAGGTTATTCCTCTTGATAGAATTCCACGTAATTCTTAGTGTTTCTTCATTGTTTTTAATCCTTTTAGCTGATTTTTCCTCATATAAGTTGGTGTCAAGTGCTTTATCTTCAGTCTCACTAATTCTGACTTCCATTGCCTCAATTCTGCTCCTATGACTTTCTATGCAGTTGTCTAATTCTGAAATTTTAATGTTAATCCTTTGGATTTCTGTTTGCATCTGTCTACGGATTCTCACAGCCTGCTAAATTTGTCATTATGCTCTTCTCTAATCTATTTAATTTCCTCTATTGTGTGTTCTGCGTTTGGCTTAATTTCCTTCCTAATTTCTTGAAGAGTTCTATAGATTAATCTTTTGTATTCTGCCTCTGGTTATTCCAAGAAATTTTCCTCCTCTGGAAAATTTCTAGGTTCTTTACTTTGGGAGCTTGCTGAAGCCATTATGGATTACCTCTTTATGTGATTTGATATTGACTGTTGTCTCTGAGCCATCAATATGTTATTATATTTATTTATTTTATGTTTGCTTACTGTGTCCTAGCTTCTTGTTTTGTTTTGATATGCCCAAATAGGCTGCTCATATAAGCTAGCTTGATTATTGGCACCTCTGAAGCTCTAATGTCCTGTCACCAGGTAGTTAGATCTGTTACTAGGTATGTGAGCTCAGGAGTCCGCCCACTCCTCCTGTATGGATTCAGCTCAGGTGCCCAGGTAGATAACCACCAAGTCTATGGTGTAGGCTTTCACCTACAGTCCTAGACCAGCATGGGTGATTGGTGTAGGCACAGGCATCTGGCTGTAGCAAGGGGACACACTCTGAGCAAGGCAGGGAGCTGACGGCCACCCCCGAGTGTCCAGGAAAAAGGTGTGTCCCTGTTCCCTAGAGCACGTAGGTGGGTGGGTTTTGCAGCTGGACTATCAACACCTAATGCTGTTGGCTGTAAAGACTAGGGGGCACCTATCACAGGTGGTTATGTTGGGAGCCACCAGTTCTCAGGCCCCTGATGTGGGTAGGTGAAGACCCTGCTTAATGGGCAGAGCAGTGTCAAATGTCAAGAACCTGCTGTTTCACAGCTGAAACAGTTGAAGTTAAAGTTCTGGTATAGACGCTGTTATACCACAGTAATGAGAGCCTACGCTGTTGAAATGGGCCCACACAAGTCTATGCAGGGGGAAAGACACTCAGAGTCTGTGGATCCCTTATCCATGTGCCTAGGCAAAGGAGCTGTGCCTACCCTGGGTTCCTGGCTTAGGAGAGTCGGCAGTTTATTTTTTCCCCTGTTTGTTAATTTGTTCACTCTCCAAGGCAGGGAGAATGGCTCCGGGAGTGTGACGAATTCTACTTCTGGCCCAAGGGACTCGGCATTTGCTGAAGCTGGTCCAGGACCCAGTGCAGAGCAGGGAGTGGGGAGGTAAATGGGAGAGAGGTTTTTACCTAAGGGGGGTGTTTTTGATCCATGTGATAAGACATATGCAAGTACTTATCTTTTGCCAATGAGTGCTGCTTCTCACTTGTTCTGGGTGGCTGTGTAGACTCTCTGGCGCTGGGTCACTCCCGGTGCAGAAAACTTGCCTCCCGAGCACTGCTGCTTGCCTGCCTCACCACTCACGCCCAAGCTGATCAGGCCAGAGGGGCTCAGGCTCTTGCCGGGTCAGGTCTGGCAACTCCTTGTGGCTTCCAAACCGTCTCTCCCTCCTCCTGCCACTCAGTCCAGGTCCTTAACTCTGCCTTTGATGTTCAGGGCACCCAGATTGCCATATATAATTGAATCACTTGTTTTTTAAGGTCTTTGTTGTAAGAGGGTCCACCGGAAGCATCTGACTACTCCACCATCTTGGCCCCGCCTCTCATTGGTTTATTTGTCTATCCTTATGCCACAACCACACTGTTTTGTTTATTCTAGCTTTGTAGTAGCTTTGAAATCAGGAAGTGTGGGTTCTCCAACATAGTCTTTCTCAAGATTATTTTGGCTATCTGGTGCCCCTTGCGATTCCATATGAATTCAAGGAACAGTTTTTCCATTTCTCCAAAAACCACTGTTGGAGTTTCTATATGGATTGCATTGAACGTGTTGATTGATTTGGATAGTATTGCCATCTTCACAATATTATATAGTCCAATCCATGAACATGGAATGTCTTTCCATTTATTTAGGTCTTCTTTAGTTTCTTTCAACAATGTTTTTTAGTTTTCATTGTATAAGTCTTTCACCTACAAACCAAGGGATGCCAAGGAACCAGGGAATGCCTGGGACTACCAAAAAGAAAAGAGCCTCTCCCTAGAAACACACCCTGATTTCATACTTCTAGCCTCCTGAGCCCTTACTCCCCCAGGAAATTTCCTCCTCAGCCTTCTATCTGAGGTTTTAGGTCTCTCTGCTGCTTCCCCTGTCTGCTAACCTTTGCCCCAGGTGAGCATGAGTATCGAATGTCTTTAAATCTTTTGATAGACACTGCCAGTGACTAGGAAACTGCTTTAGCCCAACAGGGATTGTAGAGCAAAGGTCAGCCTCTGCCTTGGTCCCTCAGGGAACCACCAGACAGGCAAAATGCACAACTAAAGTATTTTAAGAATAAGATCTGTATTAACACCCTGGCACCAGCAAGTAATAGGAGAGATGTAGGTTGTTTTTTTCTTTGTGGCTGCTGTCACCAGACAGAAAATGAGAGATGGTAGGAAGGTGAATGAAAAAGTGCTGTAATACCCTCTTACTGACATTCAGCCTCCCTTTTCTCCATTAACCAGTCCTTTGGTTGCTGTAAGTTTTAGATTAGACTGTGCAGTTCTGAAAGAGTTGACTCTGTCAGTATTTACCAGCTTATAGTTGTTTCAGTGGAGGTGCCAATGCTTTGAACACCCTATTTGGTTTTTTCCACGATGTCACTCCTCCTCAAGATTTTATTTCTTACAAGGTTGACATTTACACCCTGGGCTGAATTACAAGACTCCACTGTAGAGTTAACTGTTTATAATCTGGGATGGATGGGCAGCAAAGATGTAGGTATTATAAAGACTAATAAAAAAAAACCCTGCTTTTCTCTTATTGGAGATATGGAAGTATTTCAATTTCACTTATCCATAACCTTTTTCTTTGATAACTTTTCATCTGTTCACATATTAGTTTGTTATTGTTGGTTGCCATTGAGTTGATTCTGACTTATGGTGACCCCATGTGTGCAGAATAGAACTGTTCTGTAGGGCTTTCAAGACTGTGATTTTTATGTGTATTTCACTTATCCAGAGGTCATTAATTTGACAATCTCCATCAGGGCTTTTGGGGTAGTTAAGTAGGGGGTGTATCTTGCAACATGAAAAGAGTAATTCTCCCCTTTCTCACCTGGTTTTGTAGACCTTTTATACCTCACCCCCTTTTTTCTTTATTAAGTTTGTAATCTTTGTTATGTGCAAGTTATACAGAATGGCAGATGGGAGTTCATGATTCACTTTACTGCTCTGACTAGAGATAACTTCTTTGGGGACAGGTTTCTGTTTCAAGTGCTGATTTTCCTTTCCAAGTGGACTTCACCAACCACCCACAGGAGCATGACCATATCCCTAATACAGGTACAATGTTAATAATATAATAACAGAGGAAATAAGAAATAAGAATTTACTCACAGTTGGAGGCATATCACTTCCTCATAGACACATGATATGTTATTAATGGCCTGATTCTTTGTTTAGATAATTATTAACTTCTGTTTAGATTACACAGCACATTAGAATAAGGAATTGTTCAGGGGTAGGGATGGGGAACCACTAGTAAGAAGCATGGTTAGTGGCAAGTTAAACCTGTACTAAGACCAAGAAAACGTTGTAGAAAATTCACAGAGGGGAGAACCCACAGGCAGGTAATTTTCACAATTATATAAGAAATCCATGGGTTATTGTTCTGAGGCAGAGTTCTTCAAGTTTAAAAGTACCTATTTTCTTGATAAATCCATTCCCCAGCTTCCTGAGAAGACAATTTGAATTTTGTCTGGTTTCTAACACTTGATGACCATGGAAAAATATAGAAGTGTTTGCATATTGGTTGCTTTGCCTTTTTAATGTACCAATTCTAGTCATTAAGTGCTGTTGTAAGAAGATGGAACATGCAATTTAGGGAGAAACTTGCTTCTAACTACCAGCTTAAATAATATGGAAGGACTGCAGCAGTAAAAATATTTAGATTTATTTTTTCCTTAATTTTCTAATGTGCAGTATTGCTTCCTTTTCTCTAAGAACAGTGGCCTAGGCTTCAAGGGTAATCAAGTGAACTTGGGCAGGCAGAGGTAGAGTGAGCATCAGTGCAGCATGGGCGAGGGGATCATACAATTGTCCCTCTCAGCACTCAGAGCCCCCAGGCTTTCCTTTCTTTAGGAGATCTGCCTCTTTTTCTACCCTTTTTTGGCTTGTGTTCTTGACACTCCTTGTTTATGTGCTTCCCAACATGATTCCACATCTTAGGCTTCTAGATATGCCTTCCTTTATTTCTCAATTCCTGTGTCTCCTGTTCCCTATTCATCCACTCTAGTGTTGTGATTATTAATTAAAGATCTCAGCTTGATGAGATACTCAGAGGACTTGGAATTCCTTCTTGAAAATGAGATGCCACCACAAGACTGCCACAGAAAATTTGCAAATGATCTTGGCAGATGAGAGCATGTTCCAGTAAAACTGGCTTTGAGCCCAACTGCAAGTAGATTATGGCTGCTATTGGTGTTTAAACGTGCCCTCTTTCAGTCTCTTCCAACCTTAGACTTCCCCACTGTGGTTCCCCACCCAGCTCTGAATCTTTTCCAATTCTTCTTTCTTTATCAGAATTTATCTGTAATGTTTCCCATTTGTTCAGGATTCTATTAAATGATTTAAAGTCTAAATCTTACCTATTCTCAAGGCTAAGCATAGGCTTTACTACTTCATTGGAATATTTTCTGACCACCACAGCACTAAGTGATTGTTTTGTTGCAAAGTTCTTAACATGTGCAAATTATTTGATTCATTATCTAATTCCACAAATATATGTCAAGTCTCTACTGCGTGCCAGGCACTGTTTGAGCCACTGGGAACACACGGGTGGATAAAATGGATAAACTTGCAAGCTAGTGGGGACAGCCAATAAAATAGAAATGAGGTAAATTCATACAATGATAGATGCTGTAAGAAATAAAAATGAGGTTGTGATTGAGAGTGACAGAGGAGCTACCTTGGAATGGGACATTTCAGAAGAGATGACATTTGAGCAGAGACCTGAAAGACCAAAAAGAGCCAGCTATATGAATATCATGGGGCAGAGGAAACAAATGCAAAGCTCTTGAGATCAGAATGAGCTTGTTGTGTCCAAGGATAGGAGAGCATTCCAGTGTGGTTGGAGCTCAGCAATGGAAGGACATAGTGATATTAGCTGAGGTTAAAGGGTCAAGCAGAGACCAGATTATGTAGCACCTTGTATGCCAGGATAAGGACTTTAGAGTTTTTAAAACAGTGAATAAATTGATCTAATTTGTATTTTGAGAAAACCATTCTGTTTGTTTTGTAAAGACTGGATGGTAGAGAGACAGGAGTGGAAGTTAGGAATACCAATTAGGAGGCTATTATAATATACAGTCCAAGCAAAGGATGATGGTGATTTGGACTAGGGAATTAGTGATGGAGAAAGGGGATACATTCTAAAGTACATTTCAGAGATAAAGGTAAGAGGATTTGATGACAGATTAGATGTGGAGAATGAGAGAAAGAGGAATCAAGGATGACTCCTAGGTGTAGAACATAAGCATTTGGGTGGACTAGGGGTGAGGAAAATCAAGAGTTCTATCTGGCCACTGTGGTGGACATCTGCCATTCTTTTTAGCTCTCATTCTTTTCAGCACACTGAACATCTTTCCTAAGTTTGAGGATTTTCCTACTTTATGAGTCCACATTTCCTTAAGATAGAAGCCAGAAACTTCTTCCCCCACACCCCCACCAGCTGCCCTCGCAGGTGGAACGTAGGCTTGTGACCTTGGCTCAATCAGACACACTTGTGAAACTCCAAATTGGAATCCATTTTTGGCCTTGGAGTCAGCAGTTGCATCTAGTTTCTAGAGGCAGCAGTAAGAGATTCAGGTGCAGCATCTGAACCCAGAGTCAACGGTGAGGGCTCTGGTGTCTGTGTCCAGCAATGGTGACAGTGGTGTCTACCTTGGACAGTTCCACAGTGTGATCTGGGCATAGTTCTTGGCTGTGTAGCCCTCATGTTTGGTTCCCTTGTCCTTCTACAAATTTTGTCAGCTACCTAATGCCTTTTAAAATTCCTTTTCTGCCTAAATTAGCAGGGTAAGATTTTGCTCATTTTCAATTAGAGCCTGAGTAGTACCGCCATGCTGAGTTTGAGAAACTTATTATTACACACGCAAAGGGAGATATCTGGATGGCAATTGAAAACATGAGTCTGCAGTTTAGTGCAGAGGTCATAGTTGGAATTATATATGGTACAGAGATGGTATTTAAAGTCATAGACTTGAGTGACAACACTAAGGGAGAGATAATTTATAGAGAAGAGGACTCATCCCTGTGGTACTACCATACAACAAGCTTTGATAGAAGAGTTGGAACCAATGAGAGAGAGTGAAAGGGAGCTACCTGTAAGATAGGACAGTCAGGGAGGAGACTTATCATGAAAGCCAAGAGACACTGTTTTAGGAAGGAGGGAAAGATCAAATGTGTCAGTTACAACCAGGGAGTGCCATGTGGTAGGGCTGATTATTACTATTTTTTTAATGCATAGCACTAATCATTTCTTAGGCAATAAGGCAGAATGTGGATTTAGTCAAACCTGGGTGTGAGTCACAGTTCTGTAATTTGCAAACAAAATAACTTTGTATAAGTTCCTTAGCCCCTCCAAGCCTGAGTGTTCATATTTGAAAATGAGAATAATAGATAATTGATACATAGACGGACAGGCAGACAGACAAAAAGACAGCTGCTGTCAAGTTGATTCCCACTCATGGCGACCTTATGTACCACAGAATGAAATGTTGCCTGGTCCTGCATCATTCTCATGATTTCTGGCATGCACGAGTCCATCATTGTGGCTATTGTGCCAATCCATCTCATGGAGGGTCTCCCTTGTCCTCACTGGCCATCTACTTCACCAAACATGATGTCTTCCTCCAGCAATTGATTCCTCCTGATGCTGTGTCCAAAGCAAGTGAGCCAGAAAATGTTCTGCTGGAATCCATAAGGTTTTCATTGGTTAATTTTTGAAAGTACAGGCATACCTTGATTTATTGTACTTCACAGATACTGCGTTTTTTACAAACTGAAGATTTGTGGCAACACTGCAAGTCTATTGGCGCCATTTTTCCAACAGCACGTGTTCAGTTCATGTCTCTGTGTCACGTTTTTGCTAATTCTGTCAATGTTTCAAACTTTTTCATTATTATTATATCTGTTATGGTGATCTGTGATCAGTGATCTTCAATGTCACTATTGTAATTGTTTTGGGGCACCAGAAACCGCGCCCATATATGACGGCAAGTTTAATCGATAAAAGTTTTGTGTGTTCTGACTACTTCACCAACTGGCCATTTTCCAGTCTTTCTCCCTCTCCTCGGGCTTCCCTATTCCCTGAGACATGACAATATTGAAATCAGGCCAATTAATAACACTACAATGGTCTCTAAATGTTCAAATGGAAGGAAGAGTAGCATGCCTTCTACTTTAATCAAAAGCTAGAAATGATTAAGCTTTGTGAGGAAGGCATATTGGAAGCCAAGATGCTAGGCTAGGCCTCTTGCACCAGTTATCCAAGTTGTGAATGCAAAGGAAAAATTCTTTTTTTTTTAATTTTTTTTAAATTGTTGTGCTTTAAGTGAAACTTTACAATTCAAGTTAGTCTCTCATACAAAAATTTATACATACATTACTATGTGACCCTTGTTGCTCTCCCTATACTATGACGGCACACTCCTCCTTTCCACCACAGATTTCCCATGTCCATTCAGCCAGCTCCTGACCCTCTCTGCCTTCTCATCTCACCTCTGGACAGAAGCTGCCCGTTTAGTCTCATGTATCTACTTGAGCCAAGAAGAACACTCTTCACGAGTATCATTTTATGTCCCATAGTCCAGTATAATCTTTGCCTGAAGAGTTGGCCTCAGGAATGGTTTTAGTTTTGGGCTAACAGAGAGTCTGGGGGCCATGTCTTCTGGGGTCTCTCCAGTCTCAATCATACCATTAAGTCTGGTCTTTTTACTAGAATTTGAGTTCTGCACCCCACTTTTCTCCTGCTCTGTCAGGGACTCTCTGTTGTGCTCCCTGTCAGGGAGGTCTTTGGTGGTAGCTGGGCATCATCTAGTTCTTCTGGTCTCAGGCTGATGAAGTCTCTGGTATATATGGCCCTTTCTGTCTCTTAGGTTAATACTCTCCTTGTGTCTATGGTGTTCTTCATTCTCCTTTACTCCAGGTGGGTTAGGACCAATTGATGCATCTTAGATGGCCTCTTGCAAGCTTTTAAGACCCCAGACACCACTCACCAAAGTGGGATGCAGAACATTTTCTTAATAAACTTTGTTATGCCAATTGACCTAGATGTCCCCTGAAGCCATGGTCCCCAGACCCCTACTACTTTGTCCCTCAAAGTGTTTCGTCGTATTCAGGAAACTTCTTAACTTTGGTTTAGTCCAGTTGTGCTGACTTCCCCTGTAGTATGTGCTGTCCTTCCCTTCACCTAAGATAATTCTTATCTACTATTTAGTTAGTGAATAACCCTCCCACTCCCTCCCCACCCTCATAACCATCAAAGAACGTTTTCTTCTGTGTTTAAACCTATTCTTGAGTTCTTATAATAGTGGTCTTATACAATATTTGTCCTTTTGCAACTGACTAAATTCACTCAGCATAATGACCTCCAGATTCCTCCACGTTATAAGATGTTTCACAGATTCATCGTTGTTCTTTATTGTTGCATAGTATTCCATTGTGTGAATATACCATAATTTGTTTATCCATTCGTCTGTTGATGGACACCTAGGTTGTTTCCATCTTTTTGCTATCATGAACAGTGCTGCAATGAACATGGGTTTGCATATATCTATTCCTGTGATGGCTCTTATTTCTCTAGGATATATTTCAAGGAGTGGAATTGCTGGATTGTATGGTACTTCTATTTCTAGCTTTTTAAGGAAGTGCCAAATCGATTTCCAAAGTGGTTGTACCATTTTACATTCCCACTAACAGTGTATAAATGTTCCAGTCTCTGCAAAGGAAAAATTCTTGAAGGAAATTAAAAATGCTACTCCAGTGAACACATGAATGATAAGAAAGCAGAACAACCTGATTGCTGGTATGGAGAAAGTTTTAGTGGTCTGGGTAGAAGAACAAACTAGCCACAACATTCCCTTAAGCCAAAGCCTAATCTAGAGCAAAGTCATAACTTTCTTCAATTCTGTGAAGGATAAGAGAGGTGAGTAACCTGCAGAAGAAAAGTTTGAAGCTAGCAGAGGTTGGTTCATGAGGTTTAAGGAAAGAAGCCATCTCCATAACAAAATAGTGCAAGATGAAGCAGCAAGTGCTGATGTTGAAGCTGCAGGAAGTTATCCAGAAGATCTAGCTAAGATAATTGATGAAGGTGGCTACACTAAACAACAGATTTTTTCAATGTAGACAAAACAGCCTTATATTGGAAGAAGATGACATCTAGGACTTTCATAGCTACAGGGGGAAAGTCAATGCCAGGCTTCAAATCTTGAAAGGACAGGTTGACTCACTTGTTAGGGGCTAATGCAGCTGGTGAATTTAAGTTGAAGCCAATGCTCACTTACCATTCCAAAAATCTTAGAATTCTTAAGAATTATGCTGAATGTACTTTGTCTGTGCTCTATAAATTGAACAACAAAGCCTGAGTGACAGAATATCTGTTTACAACATGGACAAATTTCTAGAAACTTACTACCTACCTAAATTAACACAAACAGAGATAGAACAATTCAATAAACCCATAACAAAACAAGAAATTGAAAGGTACTTTAATAACTCCCAATAAAAAAAAGCCCTGCCCAGGATGGCTTCACTGGAGAATTCTACCAAGCTTTTAGAGAAGAGTTAACACCACTACCACTAAAGGTATTTCAGAGCATAGAAAAGGATGGAATACTCCCAAACTCATTCTATGAAGCCAGCATAACCTTGATACCAAAACCAGTAAAGACACTACAAAAAAAGAAA
>NW_004444027.1:527098-563554 GCF_000243295.1 Trichechus manatus latirostris
GTCCTTTATCACCACTCTTATTCAACATTGTGCTGGAGGTCCTAGCCAGAGCAATTAGGCTAGAAAAAGAAATAAAGGGCATCCAAATTGGTAAGGAAGAAGTCAAAGTATCTTTATTTGCAAATGATATGATCTTATACACAGAAAACCCCAAAGAATCCGCAAGAAAACTACTGAAACTAATAGAAGATTTCAGCAAAGTTTCAGGATACAAAATAAACATACAAAAATCAATTGGATCCCTTTATACCAACAAAGAGAACCTCGAAGAGGGAATCATCAAATCAATACCATTTACAATAGCCGCCAAGAAAATAAAATACTTAGGAATAAATCTAACCAGAGACATAAAAGACCTATACAACGAAAACTACAAGACACTACTGCAAGAAACCAAAACAGACCTGCATAAGTGGAAAAACATACCTTACTCATGGATAGCTAGACTCAACATTGTGAAAATATCTATTCTACCCAAAGCAACCTACAGATACAATGCAATACTGATCCAAATTCCACTGGCATTTTTTAATGAGATGGAGAAACAAGTCACTAACTTCATATGGAAAGGGAAGAGGCCCCGAATAAGTAAAGCATTCCTCGAGAAGAAGAACAAAGAGGGAGGTCTCACACTACTTGATCTTAGAACCTATTATACCACCACAGTAGTCAAAACCACCTGGTACTGGTACAACAACAGATACATAGACCAATGGAACAGAATTGGGAACCCAGATGTAAATCCATCCACCTGTTAGCAGTTGATATTTGACAAGGCCCAAAGTCCACTAATTGGGGAGAAAACAGTCTCTTTAACAAATGGTGCTGGCATAACTGGATATCCATTTGCAAAAAACTGAAACAAGACCATACCTCACACTATGAACAAAAACGAATTCAAAATGGATCAAAGACTTACATATAAAATCAAAAACAATAAAGATCATGGAAGAAAAAATAGAGACAATGATAGGAGCCCTAATACATGGCATAAACACAATATGAACAATAAGTAACAATGCACAAGTACCAGAAGAGAGACTAGATAACTGGGAGCTCCTAAAAATCAAACACTTATGCTCATCAAAAGACTTCACCAAAAGAGTCAAAAGACAACCTACAGACTGGAAAAGAATTTTTCGCTATGACAAATCCGATCAGTGTCTAGTCTCTAAAATCTACAATATACTGTAAAACCTCAACAACAAAAAGACAAATAACCCGATTAAAAAATGGGCAGAGGATATGAACAGGCACTTCGCTGAAGAAGATATTCAAGTGGCTAACAGACACATGAAGAAATGCTCACAATCATTAGCCGTTAGAGAAATGCAGATCAAAACTACGATGAGATATCTTCTCACCCCAACAAGGCTAGCATTAATCCAAAAAACACAAAATAATAAATGCTGGAGAGGTTGTGGAGAGACTGGGACACTTACACACTGTTGGTGGGTATGTAAAATGGTATAACCACTTTGGAAATCGATTTGACACTTCCTTTAAAAGCTAGAAATAAAAGTACCATACGATCCAGCAATTCTGCTCCTTGGAATATACACTAGAGAAATAAGAGCCATCACACAAGTAGATATATGCACACCCATGTTTATTGCAGCACTGTTCACAATAGCAAAAAGATAGAAACAACCTATGTGCCCATCAACTGAGGAATGGAGAAACAAATTACGGTATATCCACACAATGGAATACTATGCAATGATAAAGAACAAGGATGAAGCCGTGAAACATCTTATAACATGGAGGAATCTGGAGGTCATTATGTTGAGTGAATTTAGTCAGTCACAGAAGGACAAATGTTGTATAAGACCACTATTATAAGAACTCAAGAAAGGGTTTAAACACAGAAGAAAACATTCTTTGATGGTTACGAGGGTGGGGAGGGAGGGGAAGGGTTATTTACTAGCTAGATAGCAGATAAGAATTATCTTAGGTGAAGCGAAGGACAGCACACACTACAGGGGAAGTCTGCACAACTGGACTAAACCAAAGCTAAGAAGTGTCCTGAATACAATCAAACACTTTGAGGGACAGAGTAGCAGGGGAAGGGGTCTGGGGACCGTGCTTTCAGGGGTCATCTAGGTCAATTGGCATAACAAAGCTTATTAAGAAAATGTTCTGCATCCTACTTTGGTGAGTGGCGTCTGGAGTCTTAAAAGCTTGCAAGCGGCCATCTAAGATGCGTCAATTGGTCCCAACCACCTGGAGTAAAGGAGAATGAAGAACACCAAAGATACAAGGGAAGTAGTAGCCCGAGAGACAGAAAGGGCCACATAAACCAGAGACTTCATCAGCCTGAGACCAGAACTAGATGGTGCCTGGCTACCACCAATGACCGCCCTGACAGGGAACACAACAGAGGCTCCCTGATGGAGCAGGAGAAAGGTAGGGTGCAGAACTCAAATTCTAGTAAGAAGACCAGACTTAATGGTCTGAATGAGACTGGAGGAACTCCAAAAAGCATGGCCCCTGGATTCTCTATCTGCCCAGAACTAAAACAATTTCGGAGGCCAACTCTTCAGACAGGGATTGGACTGGACTATGCGACATAAAGTGATACTCGTGAGGAGCGTGCCTCTTAGCTCAAGTAGATACAAGAGACTTAACGGGCAGCTTCTGTCTGGAGGTGAGATGGGAAGGCAGAGAGGGTTAGGAGCTGGTTGAATGGACATGGGGAATCGGGTGGAAAGGAGGAGTGTGCTGTCACAGTATGGGGAGAGCAATTACAGTCACATAACAATGTATGTACAAATTAATGTATGGGAAAAACTAAAATAAACCAATGAAATGGAACTGAGAATTTAGAAATTAACCCATGCATCTATGGCCAATTAGTTTTCCAGAACAGTGCCAAGTCCATTCAATAGGAAAAAATAGTCTCTTCAATAAATAGTGCTGGACAGCTGGATATTCACATGCAAAAATATAAAGTTGGACCCATATCTCACATCATATACAAAAATTAACTCAGAATTGATTAAAAACCTAAATATGAGTTAAAACCAAGAAAACACCTATTAGAAAACAGGAGTAAATTCTTATAACCTTGGATTTGAAAATGAATTCTTAGATATGACGTCAAAAGCATAAGCAACAAAAGAAAAAATAAATAAATTGAACCTCATCAAAATTAAAAAACTTTGCTGCTTCAAAAGAAATTACCAAGAAAGTGAAAAGACAGCCTACAGAATAGGAGAAAATATTGGCACATCATATATCTGACAAGGGGCTAATACCCACAATATACAAAGAATTCTTACAACTGAACAACAAAAGGACAAACAACCAGATTTTAAAATGGGCAAAAGACTTGAATAGAAATTTTTCCAAAGAATATATACAAATAGCCAACAAGCACATGAAAAGATGTTCAACATCATTATTCATTAGGGAGATGCAAATCAAAATCACACTGAAGTCCCAGCTCACATCCACTAGAAGAGCTATAATAAAATAAAATAAAAAACCAGAAAATAAAAAGTGTTGGCAAAGATGTGAAGAAAATGGAACCTCAGTCCATAACTGGTGGAAAAATAAAATGATGTATTTTACATTTCTGGTGTGGGAAGTTTGGCGGTTCTTCAAAAAGTTAAACGGAATTACCATATAACTCAGCAATTCCACTCCTAGGTATATACTCAAAAGAATTGAAAGCAGAAACTCAAGAAAATACTTGTAAACCAATATACATTTAGCATTATTCATAACAGCCAAATGGTGAAAACAGCCCACGTGTCCATCAAGACATGAATGGATAAACAAAATGTGATCTGCACACATACACACACACACGCACACATATATACACAATGGAGTACTGTTCAGCCATAAATGGAAATGAAGTTCTGATATGCTACGACATGGATGAAACTTGAAAACATTTGCTGAGTGAAAGAGGTCAAACACAAAAGGTCACATATGATTTAATTTATATAAAATACACAGAATAGATAAATCTGTAGAAAGAGAATGTAGACTGGTGGTTGCCGGGGGCTGTGGGAGAGAGAGAATGAAAACAAATTCCTTAATGGATGTGGGATTTCCTTTTGCAGTGATGAAAAAGGTCGGGAACTAGATCAAGGTGGTGGTTGCACAACATTGTGAATGTACTGAACACACTTGAATTGTTCATTTTAAAATGGTTAATCTATGTCATGTGAATTTCACCTTAATTTTTTAAATTTCTTTAAAGTACAATGTTGGGAGTTGGAGAAATAATAGATATTAGTAGCAAGGGGACTCCTTCATCATAACCAAGATATTCTCCACAGAGGTAAAGTTATTAAAGTTTGACGTACTTGACAATTTGAAGAAAAAAGTGTGATACTGTTTTTGAAGGCAAGGACAAATCATCACCTCCCACTGATAATGATAGGTCTTTTCCTGAGAGCTGAGAAAGACAACGATGGAAAGAAACTCATCAGCAGAGTGGGTGAGACAAAATGACTCAGGTATTGTATTTTCTGTATTCTGGAAAGAAATGATTCACTCTGCAGATGGATCTGATTTAATCATATTATGATTTAATCATACTATGGGGAGCCAAACATGGTTTTGGCCCGTAATAGTACTAGTTTTCATTTATTGTGGTCCTATTTTGTAATAATGGGGCAGTGGTGGTTCAGTGGTAAAATGTTCACCTTCAGTGCAGGAGACCCAGTTTTTATCCCCAGCCAGGGCACCTCATGTGGAGTCAGTCAGTAGAGTCATGTGAAGTTGTCTGTCAGTGGAGGCTTTTGTGTTGCTGTAATGCTGAACAGGTTCAGTTGAACTTCCAGACCAAAACAAACTAGGAAGAAAGGCCTGGCAATCTACTTCCCAAAATCAGATAATGAAAACCCTATGAATCACAACAGACCTTTGCAGCAGGACCCAGCAGCATTTTGTTATGTTGTACATGGCTTTGTTCCGTTGTGCATGGGGTCACCGTGAGTGGGGGGCCAACTGGACAGCAGCTAACAAGAACATTTTGTAACAAGTGCTGTGCATATAATACCTCTAATCCTTACTCAATTTCTTCATGTGTTATATATTTTCAATTGTGTTAATAGGTACACTGTGCTCAGAGAGATTAAGTAATTAACTTAGGGTCACATAGTACTCTTATCACTAGACTACCTACCTACCCATATTGAACCAAAAAAAAAAAAAATCAAACAAACCCATTGCTGTTGAGTCAATTCTGACTCATAGCAACCCTATAGGACAGAATAGAACTGCTGACCTTTTGGTTAGCAGCCGAGCTCGTAACCACTGCGCCACCAGGGCTCCACCCTTATTGAGATCTATGCTAAAAGGTTGACTCTGTAAATTCAAAGAAGCCCAAGACTTTCTCACTGATCCCAGTCTCTGCAGATAGTTGAGGACCTAGACAGGAATGTGTTACACATACACATACACAGAGGTAGAATGTGCAGGAATAACTTAAGTGATAATGAGCAGAGCATGTTAAGCAGTAAAATCCTAACCAGAGAAAGTATTTGAGAATAATCATGAGGAGTAGAATAGAGTCTTAGAATGTCTACACAGCTGAGCTATTCATTCAGATCCCCTGTAGAAGGAACTCTTCCTGGAAAAATTAGGAGATAAACTGTCCCATAGTTTCTATAATTCACTGTCATCCAGGAAGAACCACAGTGCTTGGCAGTACAAAGATATCTTTCCTGTTTATGTGGTAAGTAATTGGTAGAGTCCCTCGGTGGTGAGAATAGTTAAGCACTTGACTACTAACCAAAAGGCTGGCAGTTTGAACTCACCCAGAGGTGCCTTGAAAGCAAGGCCTGGCGATCTGCTTCTGAAATGTCACAGCCATGAAAACCCTATGGAGCAGGGCTCTACTCTGACACACATGGAATCACCATGAGTCGGAATTGACTGGAATCGATGGCATCTGATTTGCCTTAATTGGTGGCATACATTTTGCAGATGTTGGAAGAAGCAAGTCTCTTGAAATTCAGTGGCTACATATTCTATGTATAAAGATTGAACTCTGAGCAATTCCAGACCAGATACTTGGTATTCATTGCAACCATCCCAGCTTAAAACAGAACATGAGAAGAATAGGAATAATCAAGAGAACATAGACAATAAAGGAGAAGAAATGTGGCCCAGAAAGACTTTGACTCATACCAGATTAAGTGTATTTATTAATAACTTAAAGAGTAATTATTCTGTTTATTACATATCCACTTATGTTGTTTTTTTGTATATTTACTTATACTATAAAGGTGACAGTAGAATAAATGGGACATGGTAATTTTTTTCATAGCAGCTCTGTAGGGTCACTGTGAGTTGGAATTGACTTGACAGCAAACGGCTCCGGGGGGGAAAGACCTGGCAATCTGCTTCCACAAAGATTACAGCGTAGGACGCCCTCTGGGGCAGCTCTACTCTGTTACATGGGGTCACTGTGAGTTGGAATCAATTTGACAACACCAGGTTTGGGGGTTTTATTCATTCTCAATGAATAACTATTGAGAATGTATCAGTGTAAGTATTCATTCTCAATGAACCCCTTCTGCCATCTTTTATTGTGGAGTGCAGACAGTCGACTTAACCACTGGTCCATGCTAGACCCCTTCTTATTGTATTTTATTTCTCCTCCATCCCCACAGGTACTCTCATAGCCTTCCCTCCTTCTTATAGGCACCCACTCTAATGTTCTTAAATATGTATGTGTCATTGTAAAAATATAGTTTTGTGTGTATTCAGTTTAATTTGCATAAATGGTATTGTACTTAGTATCTTGTTCTGCTTTTTTGTTATGTTTTTGTTTTGTTTTGTTCTACTCTAAACACTGTGTTTTAAGATCTTTCTACATGACTGTATGTATAATTATTTCACTGCCTCTGTGTGCTGCATAATATTCCACAGAGTGCATTCTCCTCTATTCCCTTATTCATCCCACTAGTGACAGATAATGAAGTTACTCCACTTTTATAAACATTTTCATATGGATCCCCTATGAAGTAAGTGAGTTTTTCTCAAGCAAACACCCAGGAGTAGGATTTTGAATCATAGAGTATAAACCCAAAACCAAACCAAACTCATTGCCATCAAGTCGATTCCAGCTCATAGGGCCCCTATAGGACAGAATAGAACTGCCCCACAAAGTTTCCAATGAGCACCTCGTGGACTTGAACTGCTGACCTTTTGGTTAGCAGCCGTAGCTCTTAACCACTACGCCACCAGGGTTTCTTTACAGGGTATATGCATACTTAATTTCAATGAGTATCACCAGAGTGCTTCCAATATGGCTTTATCAATTTATACTCTCACTAGAAGTGCTCAAGATTCTTATTTTCCTACATCCTTGTCAACTCTTTGTATTGTCCAACTTTCCAATTTTTTCCTAAATGTGTTGACTAGTATCTCATTGTTTCAGTAAATGATTACTAATGAGAGTTGGTCTTTTCCTCATATGCTTGTAAGCCAATTCATATGCATTCTTCTTTAAATCACCTGGCATACTTTGAATCCTTTTCTTCTAGGGATTTCTCTCGTTTTCTTACTTAGTCTGGGGTTTTTTATATTCTAGATATTAACACCTTGTCAATTTTAAACATTACAAACATCTCCTCCCAGTCTGTCACCAACTTGTTAACTTATTGTATGGTGTCTTCTGTCATATTTCTAAAGTTCTGAATTTTTTTAAAAAAACCTTAAATTCTGTTATATTTAGAGAAAGGTGAATTCTGTCAATTGCAATAAGAATTTGGTGTTCACAGTGGGCAGACTAGATAACTATTTTAAAGTGTTGTCCTAGCTAAATATTCCTGTCTGACAACACATTTTTAGATGTATTTTGGGACTTCACTTAATTTATTTTATGGCTGATACTTGCCTGTCTTCATTTCCCTAAGATGATATACTTGAAGCCACAGATAAATTAAGCCCATGGTTTATTGGACACTCATCTCTAAACAGAAACTAAAAGCAGAATCTCTCCTTATCTAATTTCCAACCCTGCTTCAACAGGGCAACCTCTTGCTCAGAATATGTATAGGGGTGTATGTGTGTGTATACATACATATAAGTACATGTATATAATGTTTCATAATGATCAGACTTTGGAAACCATTGTTTGCCTACACATGCATTACTAGAATGTACTTCTTTGCTCAAAAGTTCTCATTTCATCAACCTCTCTATATGGATGTATCGTACTTGACCTTATCAAATCACGTTAGAGCATTCTCATAAATTTCCTTCATCCAGCAAAAGTCCTTTATGTTATGAACAGACCTCAGTCCCATGTCTGCCTGACGCAGCGTTTGTGTTTTCTTACCACATTATATTATCATCTCCCGTCAAGGTTGACTTGAACAATTTGAGAGGGATGAAAAGTATCTTACAGGAACTGCCATCTGGACCAGACAATTGTATTTCTAGAAAAAGTATTAGTCTTACTATGCTATACAAAATTGTTTTTTAAATATTTACAACCAGCAGTAATTCACTTTGGTAAGGTAAAATGTGATGCCTCCACATGACAGCTGCACATTCTATTGTCTTCTGCCTCTTTCTTCACAAAATGGTGGACTTTGATTTCGACCTACATAGTCAAGTCATAAAGCATTATCAACTGATGTGTACACCAGTACTGTCTAGGTCTTTTGTTCTGAATAAGAGAAAAATATTCAGGAGCTGGCCTGAGACTATCTCAAGGCCTTGGTGTTGCCAGGCTAGGCCTTGGCATTCTTCGGTTAAACACAAACGATTTTATAGAATATCAACATCAGAAGAGGCTATGTGATCATGGTAGATGTGATCATGATGGATTAAGACAAAAAAAAGACCACATTATAATCATATCTAAACACAGACAAAATACTTAACATCCCCCTTTCCTGACTAATGTGAGTAACTATTGCTTCTTTAGCAATTGTAACTTTAGCTTTGCTCTAGTCTGCCCTTCCTATGGAGAAAATTTTTTAAGATATCAACTCTCATATTACCTCCACTCCCTAACAGCATCCAATTCAGATCAAAGCTTTGCTTCCTTAATTAAGCTCTCCCCAAAATCACCACCTACCTGTCAATGTGTCGTACTTTGGCAGCTTGGGTGTTGTTATGATGCTGGAAGCTATGCCACCAGTATTCCAAATACCAGCAGGGACACCCACAGTTTCAGTGGAGCTTCCAGACTAAGACAGACTATGAAAAAAGGCCTGGTAATCTACTTCTGAAAATTAGCCAATTTATCAGTCACAAGGGAATACTGTCCAATATAGTGCTAGAAGATAAGCCCCCTACGCTGGAAGGCACTCAAAACACACAGTGTCCACACCAATGGGCTCAAGCACGCCAATGATTGTGAAGATTGCTCAGGACCAAGAAATATTTTATTCTGCTGTACATGGGGTCGCCATGAGTCAGAGCTGATTAATAACAACAGTGAAATCACCTAACCCAACCAAGCCCAACTCCTGTAATAACTTTTTCTTGGTGTGTGTTCTCCCTTGCTGTAATGAGTAATAAACCCAGCTTGCTTAACTGCAGGTATGCCTCTAGTGGTCTTTGGCTGGAGGACATTGCCAATTCCATTAAACCAATGAATAACATACAGGATAATAATGATAGCATAGACTTTAGAATTCTGACCCTTCTGCTTGTTAGTTTTATTACCTTGAGAATGTTACTTAATTTCTCCAAGTCTCTGAATTTTTCATCCACAAAATTAGGAATACTGATATGACTCAAAAAGCCTGTGCAAATACAGCTCATAGAGTTTTTTCCATGAGCAGGGTTTCCATCAACAGCCAAGTGGGCTGTGCACTACACAGCTCTGGAGGGTACTGTTCACATAGACCAGCAGTTGTTGAACACAGCAGCCCTGATCATGAAATAATGCATATAAAGTGCTTGGTGCCATGTCTGCCACATATTAAAGGCCCAGTAAATAGTAGATATAATTGCTTAAGTTTGTAACAGAACAAGCATTGTCCTCAGTGCCAATGTTGCCCTTGAAGCTGAGCAAGTGGCTGTCTACATGGTGTAATTAGATCAGTAAAGTCAACTTGAAAGAGGTGCCAGGAGCACTATGCGCCCTAGATCTCCTCCAGTGGACTGTGAAATCCCTGACATTCCACAGTCACAGACCCTGTGTGATAAAAGCTACCTCCTTATTCTTGGAGGTAGTAAGTCATAGGAATAATAGCAATGGTATGCTCTGGTTTACAAAGTTTCCCATTCCTTATTTCTTTTGATCCTCGTAATATCTTGTTGAGGTAAGTATTTAGCAAATATGATTATGATTCCTATTTAACAGAAGATAAAAATATGTTCAAAGAGGTACAGTGACTCATCCAGATGCATACATCAAGTAAGTGGTAGAGTCAAAATACTAACCTAGATCTTCTGACTCCAAACCTAGTGCTTGTTCTCACAACCCACGCTATCTCTCAGCACTGAGAAAATGTGGCTGTGGCTGCCAAACTGGGAAGCCCTACGGGATTCTTTCTGTGTCCTTGGAGCGAATGAAGAGGACACTGACACACCATGAGGTCATTTTGAGTCCTAGTTTTAACATCTGTAAAATGGACTAGATAAGTTGCCTCTCAGCTCTGATATGTAAAGATTTAATGATGCTGAAACTCAACAAAATCAGTATGCTTAGTACTATCATTGTTAGCACCCCCTTTGCTGGCAAACATCTTTTATTTCCCAATTACCAGTAAATTTCCTCCAGATCCTGTCACCAAGGAACAGGGAGAAGAAAACTAAAACATATCAGGCATCCTCTAAAGCAAGGAATAACTCAGAAGCCTGACAAGAATTATCACATTTAATACTCACAGCAACCCTATGAGATAAACACTATTTCCCCCATTTAATGGATAAGAGACTGAGGCCCTGAGATGTTAGATAACTAGTTCAAACTCACATGGTAAGTGGGGGAGTCAATATTTTAACTCAAGACTTTTTTACTCCAAACTCCAGGTATTTTCCATTTATCATGCTGCCTCCTAGGTATGTGAGGGAAGCCAAAATGTGTTCATTTGTTCTGGAGGTAAACATTAGTGGCTGATAATGGCATGTTGTGTTACCTTTTCCAAAGAGAACTCTTACTTTCCATTTATCTTCAATTCCTTCATTCAAATTAATAGCTAGAGATGGGAATTGTGAGCAGACCAGTGGGAAAAGCAACTGGGAATGAAAAACTGCTGCATCCTCCACCTATTGTTTAAGTCAGCACAAAGGCTTGTTTTACACATATCATCATACACTGTTAGAGCCTTGAGTGCCCTAATTTACAAAGTTCAACTCCTTCATCCTTTAGCTGAGGTGGTGCAGTAGCCAACCTCCAAAATGACTCCCAGTGATCCCTGTCTCCATATTCACACCCTTGTGCCATCTCATCCACATTGGACAAGGGTTGGACTGTGTAACCAGTAGCATGTGGCAGAAGTAATGATGTATCCAAGATGAGATTATAAAGATTATGGCTTCCAACTTGCATTCTCTCTCTCTCTCTCTCTTTCTCTTTCTCATGTCTTAGTCTGGAAGGAGCCATGACATGAGAACATTCAGACAACCTATGGAAAGGTTCACATGGTAAGGAACTGACACCTCCAGCCTCTAGCCTGTGAAGATCTGAGGCCTATTATCAAGCTCATGAGTGAGCTTGGAGGTGAATTCTCCAGCCCCAGTAGAGCCTTAAGATAATAGATAATTTGACTGCCACTTCATGAGACATTCTGAGCCAGAACCACCCAGTTAAGCTGCTTCTGCGTTCCTAACCCTCCGAAACTACATCATAATAAATGTTCATTGTTTTAAGCTGTTAAATTTTGGGATAATTTGTCACACAGGAGTAAATATACACAGGGAACTTGTGAAGGATAAGTAATTTTCCCAATGTCACACAACAAAATAGCAGCAAAGTCAGGGCTAAATGTCAGACTTGTTTTCTCCCAGGGCAGTTCTCTTTTTACTTCCTCCAATTGCCTCAGGAATGAAATGTCCTGCAGAAAACACTTCCAGTGTACAACAATGTCCATTGCAGCATTAATCACAAAAGCCAAAAGACAGAAACAGCCTAAATGTCCATCAACAGATGAATGGATAAGCAAAATGTGGCATATACATGCCATGGAATATTACAATTTATAATTTTACAATTTACTCAGCCATAAAGAAAAATAAAGTCCTGATACAACATGGATGGATGAACCTTGAAAACATTATGCTGAGTGAAATAAGTCAGACACAAGAGGACGAATATCATATGATCCCATTTATATGAAATATCTAGAATAGACAAATATATAGAGACCAAAGTTTATTAGTGGTTACCACGCGTGGGAGGGAGGGAGAAAGGGGGAATCATTGCTTTGGGGACACTAGATTTCTGTTAATGATGGTGGGATACTTTGGAAATGGATAGCACAGCATGATGAACATAATTAATGTCACTGAACTGTACACATAAAAAATGCTGGATTGGCAAATATTTTGTTATACATATTTTTACCACACTAAAACCAATTTTAAAAAAGAAGAAAAGAAGACACTTCCACTCATTAATGCACAAGATCTTCTCCAAGCCAAGGGAAACACAGGATAATGGTGCACAGCATGGAGGGGTCTAAGGGAGAAACGGTGGGGAAAGGGATGAATGTTTAAAAAAAATGAAAGTGCCTTTGTTTAAGTTCATCTCTGATTTGCATCCTCTGAAGTTTCATCCCTTTTCAGAAGAAAAAAGAACAGATGGAGAATCATTAGCGTAATATATGCAACGATGGAGAAAAGAGGAAGCCATGCCTGCAGATCGTGGAACAATGGCTGGCCATTAATGAATTTAATTATTCAAAGCAACTCACAACTTGATCGAGGAGCAACATTCTTAGAAAATCTGTCTGCTGGTTACATCTCAATCTCCAGATCCTTGAAATGTAGTGTATCTTTTTATTGCAGATCCATTAATCAAACCTCTATTAGATCTAGAGCTAGCCATATCAGCTACTGGTTTAACCTGTCAAAATCTTAAAAAGAATAATTCATTTAGATATTCCATTGGTAAATTACATGATGAAATTTATTTGCAATAGCCAAAGGCATATAGATGCCACTAAGATTATATAAAAAGCCTCTGCAAGAGATCTATTACCATGAGCATTTCTTTCATTGTATGCACATGGAGAAGTGCAAGCCAATATCTGTCTTTACAAAATGCAACATTACCAAGTGGTCATTATTTTGAGGAGATAGAGTAGTAACCAGAAGTATCTGGACAATATAAATACTGCCTCTGCAAAATGTCTGCCTAGAAATTATTGATTTTGCCTTCCCCGAATAACCTATTAAAGGGAAACATTTATCTAATGCTTTCCGGGGGGGCTACAGGAAATCATTACTGGTAGGGACTGTTGTTTTATGGGTCTTTGGAATCGGAGCTTTAAATGTGAACATGAAATGTGAAAGGGAAGGATGTGATACGCAGACTCCTGCCTGGAAGCTGGCTTTTATTCAATGTCTATCCTCTAGTTTATTTCTCTAGGCAATTAGCCCAGCGTGTTGTTCTGGGAACCATCCTTTTCATGCCTCCTCCTTCTGCAGGAAATTTTTACAAGAGTCAAAGTGTGAATTTAATTCTTCCTCATCTGCTTTCCAACTCACCCTCTACCCCTTCCACATCTTCCTATATAAGCCCCCTTCTTCTCATCACCAGCTTCCCACCATGGCTCCTACTCTCATCTGTGCAGGCTAAAGCAGGGTGCATGCTGGGACTGGGCTGCAGAAAGACAGCTGTCAGGGTGAGCAGTGAGTCAAGGCCAGGAGCAGGTGGGAAAATGTCAGCTGCAGAGACTGCATCTGCACAGGACAGATGGGTGGTACAAAGGTGTGGCATAATCAGAAAGGGTTTAGACGGGCACTGCAGTCCCTAGCCCATTACAAGGGATTCACCCTGGGACCTCTCCAAATCTTCAACTGTGAAAACATAGTCATAGTAACAATGATGTTGATAATGAAGATGAGGAGGATAAGAGCAGCTACCTTCTAATAAGCACTTACTGTAGGCAGGAGCTATTACCCCCCATTTACCAGTGATGGATGTAATTTGCCCTTGATCACACACTTACGAAAAGCAAACCTGGGATTCAAATCCAATACAAGTGCAACTGACTCCCAAGCCCTCACTTTAAGCCATTGATCTCTGAGAGGAGGAACATCCTTGGCCTGCTTTGTTTTTGCTCACAATCAAGTTTATGCGAGCATCCCCATCCTTCTGAGCCTCAAGCACTGCAGGTGAGTTTAAACATTATCTGCTAATGATTCCTCTCAGTCAACTTGAGGCACAACATGAGGCACATGTTTAATTCAGTATTTAGTAACAAAGCATCTACTCTGTGTCAGGAACTGCGCTCATCACTGGAAATAAAGATCAGGGAATATAAGGCAGGAGGGGGAGGGATGGACAAAAAACAATTGTCACAAAAATAACGATATAATGCAAGTTGAGACGAGGCTTAAAGGACTAGTACTAGATGCCATGAAAGACTATAACAGGGACATAATTTATATGAGGAGGTTGGGGAGGCCTTTCTGAGAATTGAAGGATGAGCAGGAATTAGGAGTTAGCCAGGAAGAGTGGGAGGAAGAGCATTCTAGGCTAAGGGGACAGCATGCATAAAGGCCCTGAGGAAGGCAGAAGATGAAGGTATTTGAAACCCATGAGGCAAAAACATCATGAGCAAGGAGGGAAAATGAAGGCAGTGAGGCTGGGGAGGGAGCAGAGGTGGGGCACTCAGGGGCCCGTGGGATTCCAGCTATCATCCTAGGTGAAATAGGCAGCCACTCAGAAGAGTCCTGGCAAAGCAAAGATCACTCTGGCTGCTATAAGGAGTGAGATAAGAGCTGAGGGTTGTTAGGAGGCTGTTTCAATGATGCAAAAGAGACATACATCACAGTAGCTTGGACTGGGAGATAGTGAGGAAATGAAGCTAATTTTAAACTCTGCAGGTGAACCTACTTTGGTTGGTTATGTGGAAGGAAAAGAAGTACAGATGTCAAGGATAACTTCCTACTTTCTATCAGGAACAACTTAGTCAATGGAGGTGCTTAACTTACTAAATTGGCAAGAATGGAGGAGACATAGCTTTCAGTCCAATTTGGGGTATGTTACATATGGAATACCGGTGAGTGTAGATATCAAATTAGTAGTGTATGTTGGGGTATTAAGCAAAAAAGATATAAATTTGAGTGTTACTGGCATATAGGTTGTATTTAAACTTAGGGGAGTTGATGAGATTGCTTAAGGAGAGAGTGTTATAATGCAATATTATGTAGAAAAAATATTTTCAACAAACTTTAATGCTATCAGAAAACATGAATGTTGGACTCACCTTCTAGAGGTGGAGCCAACATGATGTTATTTCAGAAGCACCACACCTTCCCTCCACAGCAAAGACCCAAAAAACTAAATAAAACAGAGACAAACATCAATCCTGGAACCCTAAGCATCAAATGAAGAGATAAAGAAATAAATCAAGTACTGAATGGAATAAGAAACTGACAGAGAACAGAGAGCGAGGAGAGATATGAGCGGAGGTCCCCATGAGCTAATGCAGCATGGATTCGCCATCTTGGACTCCTGTTGGAGATCAGTGGACAGGGAGTACAGGAAAGCAGCTTCACAGAGCTCCCAGCAGGAGACAGAGCACCCAGTAACCAGCAGTACATGCTTTCCCACCCTCCCCTTCTTCCCCCTGCTCAGCCTCTGCAGCTTCCCAGCAGTCTTAAGTTGCTCTGCTGGCCAGGAGGTGCTGGCTCCATACTGCTTGGATTTGCCCCACCTCGGCTGGCTCCTTCAGTGCCATTTCGTTATTGCTAGTGTTGCTTTTCTTGGCTTCTTTTGGTTCCATCCCTGCCTCTCACCTCCTGCCTCTACTTTCTCTCGAACACCTGGCTCCATGTGCCATCTTTGCTTCTTCTTCACAGGCTGTGAAGCACCACTCAACTGGGGAACAACTTCCCCGGTCTGCACCACAGGGCTGGTGGGATCCTCAGGGACTTTTTGTTTTGTTTGTTTTCTTTTTCTTTTCGAGGCTTAGAAGCCACTTTCCCAGTCTGTGCAGCCTCACTGGTGAGATCCCCGGGGGCCCTTCTTTTTCTTTTGTGTATTTATTTATTTTATTTTTCTCTTTTCCAGTTTTCCTTTTTGTTTTTCTTCATTTCTCAGTATCTCATCTCTCTCTGCTTTCCTTCTTTTCCTGTTTCCTGAATACCTAGCGCTGTGTGCCATCTCTGCCCCTTCTAGACGGGCTGTACCCCGAAGCCTGGTAGCCACTTCCCTGGTTGCTGGTGGTATCCCTAGGGGCATTTCTTTCTTCTTCTTTTTTTTTTATTATTATTTTTAATTATTTTTTTTCTCTTTTCCTTTTTGTTTTTCTTCATTTCTTGATTTCTCATCTCTCCACTCCAACAGCAAGCTCCCTCTGCACTTTTCCATTTTTAGGCTCCTCTTTCTCTCTCCTCTCTCTAATCTTTCCCATATCCATCTTAACTCCACACATCACAACCTCCCCTCTCCCTCCTGCCAACCTGTGCTGTGTGCTGAACATCACACCTCTGAGCAGCACAGGCACAGCCTACAGGAACCTGTCCTGCACTGACCCCAGGCCCGCCCTGTGAGTCCCAGTACATGCCACAAGCAACCCATCCCAGCTCCTGCCCTTCAGCTGGACCTGCCCTGATGCACCATAGCTGAGCAACTGATGTTGTTCATTGGACAAGGAGGTGAAAAGTATTGTGCCCACAGATGAGCAAGCAACAAAGAAAGCACACCCTGCCGGCTCAGACATAACAAAATAAAACAAAAAAGCAGGATGAAACAAACAAATCTACAATCAATAAACAAAGAAAATAACTACTGAATGTCCCAAAGACAGCAGACAATACCAAAACATATACAAAAACAGGACAGGATGGTTCCAGTAGGTGTCCAAAATAAAACACCAGATGACTTTCCAGTAGAAGAAAAGGAACTAGAACTACTTGATAAGGAATTCAAATCTCTAATATTCAGAATTATCCAAGCGATGTAGCAAAAAGCAGACAAAAAATGAGGAAAAAATAGACAAATTCATGGAAAAGGCAGACAAATTCATGGAAAATATAGACAAAAAATGGAAGAATTAAGGAAAATAATACAAGAACAAAATCTAAAAATAAATTCACGACTAGAAATCATACAAAAACAGCAACTAGAAATTCAAAAGATAAAAAACAAGATTTCAGAAATAGACAGTGTCATAGAAGGTCTGAGGAGCAGGTTTGAAACAATGGAAGACAGGATCAGAAAAACTGAAGACAAATACTTGTATACTACCTTGAGGAAAAATCAGAAAAAACAATGAAGAAAAATGAAGAAATTCTGAATTATGAGGGATACAATCAAAAGCAAAAATTTATGAGTGATCGGATTTCCAGAATTGGGGGAGAAAACAGAAAACAGAGAGAGGATCATTGAAGAATTGCTGACAGAAAACGTCCCTAATATCATTAAAGATGAAAAGCTGACCATCCAAGAAGCTCAACAAACCCCATATAGGATAGACCCCAAAGGAAAATCACCAAGGCATATCATAATGACACTTGCTAAAACTAAAGGCAAAGAAAGAATCCTGAGAGCAGTTTGAGAAAAACAAAAAGTCACATACAGAGGGGAAACAATGAGACTAAACTCTGATTACTTGGCAGAAACCATGCAGGCAAGAAGGCAATGGTACGACATATATAAAACCTTGAAAGAAAAACATTGCCAACCAAGAATAATATATCCTGCAAAACTCTCATTCAAATATGACGGTGAAATTAGGACATTTCTAGATAAACAGAAATTAAGGGACTATGTAAAATCCAAATCAAACTTACAAGAACTATTAAAGGGAGTCCTTCGATCGGAGAACAAACAATATGAGACCACAGGCTGAATCTAGGACACAAGATCACACCAGATAGATACCAACCTAAGAAATGAACTCTCAAGGACTATTCAAAAGCAAAAGATTTACAACAGGGAACCAAAGAGGTTAATCTGAAAATGACAACAACATCAGAACAATAAAGGAGGGAATAAATGGTGTAGGTATAGAACCTTCTAATGGAAGGGAAGGCAAGGCGATACCAAGTAATAATAGACTGGTTCAAACCTAGGAGGATAACGGTGAATTTCAAGGAAACCAAAAAGAAAGTTAACAAACCTACTCATCAAAATAAAGAAGAAAAAGAAAAGTCTCAGTAAAAACAGAATCTACTAAAAAAAAAAAAAAAAATGAAAAAAACCTCCACAAACAAGAAGAATTCAGCCCAGGAGAGTAAGAGGAACAAAGAAAACATCAGCACCACAAAACAAAAGCACTACAAAATGACAGCAATAAACTTACACGTATCAATAATTACACTGAATGTAAATGGCCTAAATGCACCCATAAAAAGATGGAGAGTAACAGAATGGATAAAAAAACAAGATCCATCAATATGCTGTCTACAAGAGACACAGCTTAGAAACAAAGATGTAAATTTATTAAAAATCAAAGGATGGATAAAAATATACCAAGCAAACTGCTACCAAAAATGAGCAGGAGCGGCAATACTAATCTCAGATAAAATAGAATTTAAAACAAAATCCACAATAAAAGACAAAGAAAGGCACTATACAATCATTAAAGGAACAATCCATCATGAAGACATAACCATAATAAATATCTATGCACCCAATGACACAGCTCCAAAATACAAACACACAAAAAAAACTCTAACAGCACTGAAAAGAGAAATAGACAGTTCCACAACAATAGTAGGAGACTCCAACACACCACTCTCTGTAAAGGACAGAACATCTAGAAAAAAACTTAACAAAGGTACAGAAGATCCAAAGGACACAATCAGCCAACATGACCTTACAGACATATATACAACACTCTACCCAACAGCTGCAAGTTTACACATTCTTTTCCAATGCATATGGAACATTCTATAGGGCAGACCACATCTTAGGCCACAAAGCAACCCACAAAAAAATCCAAAGCATTGAGATAATACAAAGTATCTTCTCTGACCATAACGCCATCAAAGTAGAAATTAGCAACAGGAAGAGAAAAGAAAAAAAAATCAATTACATGGAAACTGAATAACACCCTGCTTACAAACCACTGGGTAATAGAAGAAATCAAAGATGGAATCAAAAAATTTCTAGAATCATAAGAGAATGAAAACACATCATACCAAAACCTTTGGGACACAGAAAAAGCAGTGCTCACAGGTCAATGTATAGCAATAGATGCACACATCAAAAAAGAAGAAAGGGAAAAAAGCAAAACATTAGCTACACAACTCAAACAAACAGAAAGAGAACAGTAAAAGAAGCCCATAGCCACTAGAAGAAAGGAAATAATAAAGATCAGAGTGGAAATAAATGAAATAGAGAATAGAAAAACAATAGAAAGAATCAACAAAACCAAAAATCGGTTCTTTGAAAGGATCAACAAAATCAACAAACCACTGGCCAAACTGACAAAAGAAAAACAGGAGAACACACAAATAACCCAAATAAGAAATGAAATGAGGAACATTACGACAGACCCAACTGAAATAAAGAGAATCATAACAGAGTACTACAAAAAATTATACTCCAGTCAATTTGAAAACCTAGAGGAAATGGATAAATTTCTAGAAACACACTACCTACACAAACTAACACAAAGTGATTTTGAAAATCTGAACAGACCCACAACAAGAGAAGAGATTTGAAAGGCAATAAAAAAAACTTCCAACAAAAAAAAGCCCTGGCCCAGATGGCTTCACTGGAGAATGCTACCAAACATTCAGAGATGGTCTTACACACCAGTACTACTCAAAATATTTCAGAACATATAAAAATAAGCGATACTTCCAAAGTCATTCTATGCAGCCAGCATAACCCTGATACCAAAACCAGGCAAAGACACCACAAAAAAAGGAAATTACAGACCAATATCTCTCATAAATATAGACCCAAAAATTCTCAACATAATCCTAGCCAACAGAATCAGCATCATATCAAAGAAATAATACATAATGACCAAGTAGGATTCATACCAGGTGTGCAAAGATGGTTTAACATTAGAAAATCAATCAACGTAATCCACCACATAAATAAAAGACAAGAAAAGGATCACATGATCATCTCAACCAATGCAGAAAAAGCATTTGACAAAGTCCAACACCCATTCCTGATAAAAACTCTCAGCAAAGTAAGTATAGAAGGGAAATTCCTCAACATAATGAAGGTCATCTATATAAAACCAAGAGCCAACATCATTTTTAATGGGGAGAGGCCAAAAACATTCTCCTTGAGAACAGGAACAAGACAAGGATGCCCTTTATCACCTTTCCTATTTAACATTGTGCTGGAAGTCCTAGCTAGAGCAATAAGGCAATAAAAAGAAAAGGCATCCAAATTGGTAATGAAGAAGTAAAACAGTTCCTATTTGGGGATAATATGAAAGTATACATAGAAAAACCAAAAGACTCTACGAGAAAACTACTGGAACTAATAAAAAGATTCAGCAGAGTAGCAGGATACAAGATAAACATAAAAAAAAATCAACTGGATTCCTATACACCAATAAAGAGAACAATGAAAAGGAAATCAAGAAAACAATACCATTTATAATAGCCCCTAAAAGAAATAAAATACTTAGGAATAAATCTAACCAGGGATGTAAAAGACCTACGCAAAGAAAACTACCAAACACTACTGCAAGAGACCAAAAGAGATCTACATAAATGGAAAAACATACCATTCTCACAGATAGGTAGACTCAACATTGTGAAAATGTCAATTCTACCCAAAGCAATTTACAGATACAATGCAATCCTGATCCAAATACCAACAACATTCTTTAAAGAGATGGAAAAACTAATCATTAACTTTATATGGAAAGGGAAGAAGCCTGGGATAAGCAAAACATTATTGAAGAAGAAGAATAAAGTAGGAGGACTCACACTACCTGACTCAGAACTTACTATACAGCTACGGTAGTCAAAACAGCCTGGTACAACAACAGACACATTAACTGTGGAACAGAATTGAGAACTCAGATGTAAATCCATCCATCTACAGTCACCTGATCTTCGACAAGGGCCCAAAATCCATCAAATGGGGAAAAGATAGTCTTTTTAACAAATGGTGCTAGCAAAACTGGATGTCCATCTGCAAAAAAAAAGAAAACAGGACCCATACCTCACACTATACACAAAAACTAATTCAAAATGGATCAAAGACCTAAATATAAAGCCAAAAACTATAAAGATCATAGAAGAAGAAAGAGGATCAACACTAGAACCCCTAATACATGGCATTAACAGGATACAAACCATAACTAAAAACACACAAATTCCAGAAGATAACCTAAATAACTAGGATCTTCTAAAAATTAAACACTTATGCTCATCAAAAGACTTCACCAAAAGAGTAAAAAAGAGAATCTACAGACTGGGAAAAAATGTTTGACTATTACAAATCCGACGAACTTCTAATCTCTAAAATATACAGGAAAATCCAACACCTCTACAACAAAAAGACGAATAATCCAATTAAAAAATGGGAAAGGAAAGGAACAGACACTTCACCAAAGAAGACATTCAAGTGGCCAACCGACACATGAGGAAATGCTCGCAATCACTAGCCATTAGAGAAATGCAAATCAAAACCACAATGAGATATCATCTCACCTGGGCGTTACTGGCACGAAGCAAAAAAACTAGAAATAATAAATGTTGGAGAGGCTGCAGAGAGATTGGAACTCTTATGCACTGCTGGCGGGAATGCAAAATGGTAAAACCATTTTGGAAAATGACATTGTGCTTCTTTAGACAGCTAGAAATAGAAATACCATATGATCCAGCAATCCCACTCCTAGGAATATATCCTAGAGAAATAAGAGTCGTCGCATGAATAGACATATGCACACCCATGTTCACTGCAGCATTGTTCACAATAGCAAAAAGATGTAAACAACCTAGATGCCCATCAACAGATGAATGGATAAACAAACTATGGTACATACATATAATGGAGTACTACAGAACAATAAAGAACAATGATGAATCTTCGAAGCATCTCACAACGTGGATGGACCTGAAAGGCATTATGCTCAGTGAAATAAGTCAATCACAAAAGGACAAATATTGTATGAGACCACTACTATAAAAATTCATGAAAAGGTTTACACCCAAAAAGAAACAGTCTTTGATGGTTACGAAGGAGGAAAGGGGTGGGGATGGAAAAACACTAAATAGACAATAGATAAGTGGTAACTTTGGTGAAGGGTGAGACAGTACACAATAGTGGGGAAGCCAGCACAACTTGTACAAGGAAAGGTCATGGAAGCTCCATAGACACATCCAAACTCCCTGAGGAACCGAATTGCTGGGCGGAGGGCTGTGGGTATCATGGTCTCGAGGAACATCTAGCTCAGTTGGCATAACATAGTTTATAGACAATATGTTCTACATTCTACTTTGGTAAGTAGCATCTGGGGTCTTAAAAGCCTGTGAGTGGCCATCTAAGATATTTCACTGGTCTCACCCCTTCGGGAACAAGGGAGAATGAAGGAAACTAAAGCTATAAGGGAAGATTAGTCCAAAGGACTAATAGACCACACCTACCACTGCCTCCACCAGACTGAGTCCAGTACAACTGGATGGTGTCCAGCTACCATCACTGACTGCTCTGGCAGGGATCACAACAGAGGGTCCCAGAAAGAGCTGGAGAAAAATGTAGAACAAAATTCTAACTCCCAAAAAAAGGTCAGACTTACTGGCCTGCCAGAGACTGGAGAAACCGTGAGAACATGGCCCCTGGACAACCTTTTAGCTCAGTAATGAAGTCACTCCTGAGGTTCACCCTTCATTCAAAGATTAGACAGGCCCATAAAACAAAAAGAGACTAAAGGGGCACACCAGCCCAGGGGCAAGGACTAGAAGGCAGAAGGGGACAGGAAAGCTGGTAATAGGGAACCCAAGGTCAAGAAGGGAGAGTGTTGACATGTCACACGGTTGTTAACCAACGTCATAAAACAATATGTGTATTAACTGTTTAATGAAAAGCTAGTTTGTTCTGTAAACCTTCATCTAAAGTTCAATTTTTAAAAAAAAAAAAGTCACCTTCTCGGTAAGGTTTTTCCTGGCCACCCTATCTAAAATTTCAACAGCCTCAACATTTCATTTACTCCTTCCAAGCTTTACTTTACCACCTTAGCACTTATATGTTGTAAACTTTACCATCTTATCTAACATATTATAGATTTTACCTACTCACTTATTGTCTGTATTCCCTACCAGAATGAAAGCTCCCTGAGGGCAAGGCTTTTTGTCTGTCTAGCTCTCTGCTGTGTCCCCAGCACCTGGAACAGTGCCTGGCACATAGTCTGTCAGTAAATATTTGTTGCAAGAATAAAAGTATTGAGTAGTTAATCATTTGCTATACACTGTGCTAAGGGTCTTATATACATTATCTCATTCTAACCTTCACAACAATGCAAAGAACATAGAATTATCCCCATTCTACAGAACAGAAAACTGAGTCATCGACATTTAGTAAGTCACAGGAGATCACACAGACAGAAAGAAGCTCAGCCAGGATTCAACTCCACGCTGTCCTACTCCAAAGCCTGTCTGTGCAAACACTACAAATACTACTTTAAAAAAAGAAAGAAAACATGAATGTTGAGTGAAAAAAGAAATGTGCAGAATTGCATATACTGTATGTGGCCAGTTATGTTAAATATGAAATATGATTGCATTTATATGCAAAAAATAAAGGAGGAAATTGACATTGATTGTACCTATCTCAGTCACTTGTTTTCTTCCTGATGCTTTTCAACATTTCTCACATTTTCTACAAGTTAGTGTTACTTTTGTAAAAGTAAAAATTGTTTAAAAGACAAACAGCATTCAGAAACTTAACGTGGCTGGAGTGTGGGCTGCAGAAAAAGAGAAAAATGGAGAAAGATGAAGCTAAATGGTAGTTATTGAGCCTGATCCAATCTGCCAAACCAAGGAATGTGTTTTTCACCCGATATGCAATGAGGAATCCTAAAAGCCTTGAAAAAGTGAAAGTGGGATAATTATATCATATAATTTAATAAAAGCTGTGTTTCTGATTGTAGAAGTAATCTACTCTCATTATCAGAGAAAAATGGAACTACAGGAAATTACATTCCACTGTTAACGCTTTTTAGTATTTCCTTCTAATACACTCTTCCATCCGTGTTTTGCAGGGATTAGATCAAATTTTATATAGTCTCCTTTTTTAAATTTACCATAATGTGATAACTATCTCCCTGCAAATTTGAAAATCCCTCAAAGCATAATGTTATTGACCATATAACTGGTTATTCCATGGAGATACCATAATTTACTTACCTATTACTCTATGTTTGAACATGTATGCAATTTTCATTTTTAAATAAATTATACCTAGTGCTGCAACAAACATCTGTGTGCATAAATCTTTATCAAAACATTTATTAAGTACCAACTGTTAGCAGGCACTGCACTAAATGTTAAGAAAACAAAGGAATGAAATAAGGTCCCTGCCCTGCAGTAAAAGAAGAAAGACTGAGAAGCTCTTTCAACACAAAACAGTATAGAAAATGTCTGTCTACTTGTCTGTCTCTCTGTTAGACTCGTTTCCTGCTCTTAATGAGTTTATAGCTTAATGGAGGGAGGACACAGACAATAAGCAGTCACTCTCAGAATAATACAGTAACCTCTCAGAGAGACGCACAGGGCAGTGCCCAAAGAGGAACACAGCCTGGGCTCTTAAGCAAGAGAAGGACATAATGAAAAAGGTGTATTGGGGAGATAATCTAGCTACAGTGAGAGAAGCCAGAGGCAGAGAACCAGCCAGGGTCTGCTGTCTTCATCATCCTGACCATCTGGAAGTCCTGAGGGTCTAGAGCGAGGGAGGGGCAGATGGCAGTGGAAAGGAGGATAAAGAAACATTTCCAAAGGAAGAACTGAAAGAACTACACACATGAGCAGCTTTTCCCCAGTCGACGTTAGTATGGATGCCCGGTGTCTCCAAGTCTACTACAGGCACCTTCCAAATAGGAGCTTTCTCTGCTTTTGTCTGTATTCATTTTGTTTCTATGTCAAGTACTTACAGTACGTGTTCAATGTATTTTAGGTGATCGGCTCCAAAGGCAGATATGATGGCTACATAAAATAAAAAGAGAAATGTAAAAAAAAAAAAAAAAAAAAAGGTGAAGGGAAGTAAATATAAAAGAGAGTGACAGGCCTACCCATGGTTTCATTTGGGTCTTCTCAGAGGCCAGAAAACCAGGCTGTCACCCCTCCCTTTCTCCCTGTATTAAGGCTCCTCTTGGCTCTGTGGTATGCAGTAATGGCATCTGCCCAGTAGAGGGAACTCTCTGCATATTTAAATCTTAATCTCCTTGGAGCTGAGCTAAAAACACAAACTAAGATAGCCATAGAAATGTTTTCTTAGCAAGCCCTTGCAATTCAGTCCCACTACCTCACATTCCAGACTGCTGGTCCCCCTAATTGACGTTGCTGACTAGCTCTTTTGACGCTAACCAGCCATCTTCAACTTTGATTTTGCATCTACAGCTGCTGAGACACTGTTAGCCAGCTGCAAGCACTCAAATGCCTTCTGCAGCATTTTCTCCATAAGACGCTCTAGCTTTCTGGAACCACAAATTAACATTCATCTGTTTTGCTGTCATTTCATTTTCAGTACCTATTCTAGCCCCGGAAACCCTCATGGCGTAGTGGCTAAGAGCTACGGCTGCTAACCAAACGTTCGGCAGTTCGAATCCACCAACCGATCCTTGGAAACCCTATGGGGCAATTCTACTCTGTCCTTTAGGGTCGCTACGAGTCGGAATCAACTTGACGGCAATGGGTTATTCCAGTGCCTGGTGTACATTGGACATGCAACAAAAATTGTTGTATGAATGATTAAACCAGTCATCCAGAAACTCTCTAGTAACCAGAATTACTTGATAGGAACAATAACTTCTCTTTAGTTTCTGAAGGTTGTGTCTCAGGTCAAGCGCCTCAGAGAAGTCACTTTGCTGCTCATTCTGCCCCTGACAAGAGGCAACTTCCCTCTCTGCACTATCATTTCCTCAGCTCTTATCATGGACAACTCTGTCTGCTTCAAGCACCAGGGCAGTGTGAACAAAGAAGTCAGTTTGTTGATTAGCCATTGAGCATACATTGTGCTCCTACAACCTGAGAAGTATTTTAAGATGCAGAAGGTAGACAGTTAACAAAATCATCTAGAATTTTTTTTTTCAAAATACAAGTAAGTTTGTATCCTACACTCCCTCCCCTTACTGACATACACACTAACAAAGAAAACATCTCTGGTACACCCGGAGAGGAGAGCTCATTTAAGGTATCCTTTAAAAGTTTTGCAGGTGATTTTGATGGCGTGGGTGAACTCCTGTGGGAACGCACATGCACGGCGCGCACGGACACACGCCCTGCCCCCATCCCTTTCGTGCTGAGAACCATTGCTATAGACCAGTGAGTGGTTCTACAGCTTGGATTCACATCCAAATCACCCAGGGAGATTTAGCAAATATACTGATGCCCAGACCAGACCTCAGATAAATTAAATCAGAATCTCTCAGAGTGAGGCTTGGGACTCAAGGATTTTACTAGGCAGCCAAGACTGAGATCCACCACTCAAGAGAGCTGAGAAACCAGAGGGAGGAGTCAGCATGGCCCTAGTCCACAGTACCTTCCAACATAAGGTGGACAACAGTGAGATTAGCACATAATTACAATGCCTGAAGTGGTCCAGAATGCAGAAGAGTGAGAAAAGGAATGTCCCTTTGTCTAGGAGAGTGTGGTCTTGGATTTATCTCTCTACCTACCTTACGGGCCTTGATAACTCACCTAACTTCTCTGAGGCTCAGTCTTTATCTGAGAAACAGGAGTACTCACACCACAGAAATGTTCAAAGAAGCAAATAAGATAATGGAGTAAGAGTACTTTTGTAAATTGTAAACAATTATGCATTTGGAAAGGTTATTGTTACTTATGGGGAAATAAACCAAAAACCAAACCCATTGCCATTGAGTTGATTCCAATTCATAGCGACCAGATAAATATTATTTAAATATTTTAAATAGTTTTTAAAATTATTTTGGTCCTGAAATTGACTCAATTTTTATCACAGCATCTGTCAGAAGATTTGTATTTTCTAGCATTTCAAGCCTATTGCCAGGCTCCCGAAATCGTCTCAAATCTTTCTTACCCAGCCAGTGTCTTCCTAACTCTATTACAACAGTTACTGACATTATATCACTGAGGAGAGAATACCTCACCACTGTTTCATTCAGTTATTTTACATTATCATAAATCCTCTTGTTTTCCTGTAATAATATTTGCTATCAATAAAGTGCTAAAGCTCATTGGAGTACTTTATTCTAATAGCCGGCTTTAGAAGACCACAGTCAAGAATCTTCCATGGTGTCATCTCAGACATTACCAAGGAGTCAGTCGGACACCTATTTCTGAGTAAAGATCTGCCCTTGACCTCACAAGTGCTGCCATTTGGCTATAACAAACAACACCCAGCGTTGCCACCTTAAGAATTTTGAATAGCACAGAATTACCACTGAGCCCACAGGCTTAACAAGTCCACTAGATTTAATTTTGAGATGTGCAATTAACCTAGAAATGAATGAAACCAGCACTGCAAGTGCTTACATATGTCATGTGGGTCTTTATTTATAAATTGTGACTGCTCACAGGTAACTTTTTTTTCGGCTCTGGCTTTCCTTTGTGGCAGATCAAGGAAATTATGTAAACTATGTAAGCATAATAAAAAAGAAAGAGGCAGCTGGTTACAGTCTAAAATATGGGCAGTAAAGAGAAAGTATAGTGTGAATGGAATAAGCCAAAGAGAAGATGGCAATAAGGGGAGTTCGGTCTCTACATATTTGATAAGGTCTTACAATGAAGCCAGAAACCCTTCAGCACCGCCCCCTATAACAACCTCTCATGCTCTAGTTACAAGGAGGAAAGAACCAATGAATAGCTCAAGAATTATCTAGGTTGGGTGGGACAGAGAAGATGCACTGATTATTATTCCTTATGTTTAGGATTTGATCTTATCATAGTTTGGAGTTAATATATCCTTTTTTTTTTTTAATTGGAGGGACTAGTTAGCCAGAGCCATCCATCTTTCAAATACTATGATTAAATTAAAAAGAGTAAATGCACTCAGAAAAAAACAGAATAAACTCTATCCTTGAAGTCTAATTAAGTCTGCTGTTAAAACTGAAACACAATACAGGCATAGACATAAGATCCAACTCAACTTCAGGAAGTAATCAGCAATAAAATTAAAAGTTTAAACTCCACTGAATAAATTGGCAAGATTAAAATGCAAGTAGTCCTATTTTACATTAAAATACATTTTATCTAGAGTCTACTACAATGGTTAAGTGCTCAACTGCTAACCAGAAGGTTGGTGGTTCGAACCCATGAGCCACTCCTCCAGAGAAAACACCTGGCAATCTGCTCCCGTAAAGATGACAGCCTAGGAAGCCCTGATGGAGCAGTTCTATTCTGTCTTATAGGGTTGCTGTGAGTTGGAAAAGCATATGCATGCGAAAGCAGAACAATGAATAAGGAAGACCGAAGAATAACTGATGCCTTTGAATGATGGTGTTGGCAAAGAATAGTGAATGAACAAGTCTATCTTGGAAGAAGTACAGCCAGAGTCCTCCTTGGAAGTGAGAATGGCGAAACTTTGTCTCACTTTGGGCATGCTATCAGGAGGGACAAGTCGCTGGAGAAGGATCTCATGCTTGGTAAAGTAGAGGGTCAGCCAAAGAGAGGAAGACCCTTGACGAGATGGATTGACACAGTGGCTGCTACAATGGTCTCAAATATAGCTAAGATTGTGAGGCTGGTGCAGGACTGACTGGACAGTGTTTCATTCTGTTGTATGTAGGGTTGCTATGAGTCAGCATCTGCTCAAAGGCACCTAACAACAACAACAACATGAGTTGGAATGGACTCGATGGCACACAACAACAGCATGATATAGACATAGTCTGCCTTGTCAAGGGCATCTCCCTCTTCCAATTAGAGTGGAGCCTCATAGAGGTCAATAGAAGTTTTATTCATCATTATATCCTTTACAGCTACTAGTACAGTCATTATCAACATAGGCTGTATGTCAGAATTTCCTCATGAACTTACAAAGAATAACAACATTTAAAAAAAAATTGTACCCAGGTTCCACACCCAACCTCTGCCTACAGGATTCAGGAACAGGTAGTTTTTTCAGTTTCCCACGTGATCCTCAGTCTCTGAGAACAATAATTGAGCTGATTTTAAGGTAAATAGGGTGTGACGAGAGAGTAATGGCTGAGAATCAGGAGATCTGGATTCTAATTTTGGCTCAGATACTAAGAAGTGATGTGACTTTCAAAGGACCAGAACTTTGCCAGGCCCTATTTCCTTATCGGTGAAATTATGGAGTTAGACTAAGTAATATATATTAATGCCCCTTCCAGCTCTCAATTTTCATTTCTTCTGTTTAATAAATCAGGCCTTTAAAAAATTCAGATTTGTCTTTCCTTAATAAGTCTGATTAATGTGAACTAGACTTTGAGCTCTCTGGGGCAAGGACTCAATTTTACTTAAGTCTGCGCCTCCAGTGTTACCACATTGCCTGGTGCAGAGATGATTCAACAAATATTTGAAGTAATGCATAGATGGATGAAGGGGTTACTAAAAAACACACATAACACACACACGCAAAACCTCATTGCCATTGAGTCTATTCCAACTCATGGCAACTCCATCTGTTACAGAATAGAACTGCACTCCACAGGGATTTCTTGGCTGTAATCTCATAGAAGCAGATCGCGAGGACTTTCTTCCCTGACACCGCTGGGTGAGTTCAAACTTCCAAGAGAAAACTATTTGCACTACTGAAGGACCAGGAGGGGTTACTGTTGTTGATGTTCTTAGGTGCCCTCGAGTCAGTTCCGACTCATAGCAACCCTATGTACAACAGAACAAACACTACCCAGTCCTTCACCATCATCACAATCGTTGCTATGTTTGAGCCCATTATTGCAGCCACTATGTCAATCCACCTCATCAAAGGTCTTTCTCTCTTGTGATGACCCTCTACCAAGTATGCTGTCCTTCTCCTGGGAGAAGGTTGGTGGTTCGAACCCACGAGCCGCTCCTCCAGAGAAAACACCTGGCAATCTGCTCCCGTAAAGATGACAGCCTAGGAAGCCCTGATGGAGCAGTTCTATTCTGTCTTATAGGGTTGCTGTGAGTTGGAAAAGCATATGCTCATTCTTCTGGCATCCCGTATTATATTCAACATTCTTCTCCAATACCATAATTCAAAGGCATCACTTCTTCTTCCGTCTTCCTTATTTCATTGTCCAGCTTTTGCATGCATACGAGGTGATTGAAAATACCACGGCTTGGGTCAGGCACACCTTCATCCTCAAGGTGGCATCTTTGCTTTTTAACATTTTAAAGAGGTATTATGCAGCAGATTTGCCCAATGCAATACATCCTTTGATTTCTTGACTGCTGCTTCCATGGGCGTTGATTGTCGATCCGAGTAAAACAAAATCCTTGACAACCTAAATCTTTTCCCTGTTTATCATGATGTTGCTTATTGATCCAGTTGTGAGGATTTTTGTTTTCCTTATGTTGAAGTATAATCCATACTGAAGACTGTAGTCTTTGATCTTCGGCAGTGAGTGCTTCAAGTCTTCTTCACTTTCAGCAAGCAAAGTTGTGTCCTCTGCATATCGAAGGTTGCTAATGAGTCTTCTACCAACCCTGATGCCATGTTCTTCTTCATATAGTCCAGCTTCTCAGATTATTTGCTCAGCATACAGATTGAATAAGTATGGTGAAAAGATACAACCCTGTTGCACACCTTTCCTGATTTTAAACCATGAGGTACAGACTTGTTCTGTTCAAAAGACAACCTCTTCATCTATATGCACGTTCTTCATGAGCACAATTAAGTATTCTGGAATTCGATTCTTTGCAATGTTATCCATAATTTGCTTTGATCCATGCAGCTGAATGGCTTTGCATAGTCAGTAAAACACAGGTAAATATCTTTCTTGTATGCTCTGCTTTCAGCCAAGATCCATCTGACATCAGCAATGATATCCCTCATTCCACATCCTCTTCTGAATCCAGCTTGAATTTCTGGCAGATCCCTGTCGATGTACTTCTGCAGCCATTTTTGAAGTAACTTCCGCAAAATTTTACTTGAGTGTGGCATTAGTGATATTGTTTGATAATTTCTGCATTCTTTGCATCACCTTTCTTTGGAATGGGCACAAATAAGGATCTCTTCCAGTCGGTTGGCCAGGTAGCTGTCTTCCAAATTTCTTGGCATAAATGAGTGAGCACCTCCAGCGCTGCATCCATTTTTTGAAACATCTCAATTGGTATTCCTTCCGTTCCTGGAGCCTTGTTTTTTGCCAGTGCCTTCAGTGCAGCTTGGCCTTCTTCCTTCAGGACCATCAGTTCTCAGTTATATGCTACCTCCTGAAATGGTTGAACTTCGACCAATTCCTTTTGGTACAGTGACTCTGTGTATTCTTTCCATCTTCTTTTGATGCTTCCTTTGTCATTCAGTATTTTGTCCATAGAATCCTTCACTATGGCAACTCAAGGCTTGAATTTTTTCTTCAGTTCTTTCAGCTTAAGAAATGCCAAACGTGCTCCTCCCTTTTGATTTTCTAACTCCAGGTCTTTGCACATGTCATTATAATACTTTACTTTGTCTTCTGTAGCCACCCTTTGAAATCTTCTATTCAGCTCTTTTACTTCATCATTTCTTTCATTCACTTTAGCTACTTGACGTTCAAAAGCAAGTTTCAGAGTCTCTTCTGACATCCTTTTTGATCTTGCCTTTCCTTCCTGTATTTTTAATGATTTTTGCTTTCTTCGTGTATGGTGTCCATGATGTCATTCCACAACTCGTCTGGTCTTGGTCATTAGTGTTCAAAGGGTCAGATCTATTCCTGAGATGGTCTGTAAATTCAGGTGGGGTATACTCAAGGTCATACTTCGGCTCTCGTGGACTTGTTCTAATTTTCTTCAGTTTCAACTTGAACTTGCATATGAGCAATTGATGGTCTGTTCCACAGTTAGCCCCTGGCCTTGTTCTGACTGATAATAATCGAGCTTCTCCATCATCTCTTTCCACAGATGCGGTCAATTTGATTCCTGTGTGTTCTGTCTGCGAGGTCCACATATATAGTCACCATTTATGTTGTTGAAAATGTATTTGCAATGAATAAGTCGTTGGTCTTGCAAAATTCCATCATGGGATCTCCAGTGTCATTTCTGTTACCAAGGCCATATTTTCCAACTACAGATCTTTCCTCTTTGTTTCCAGCTTTCACATTCCAATCACCAGTAATTATCAATCCATCCTGATTGCATGTTTGATCAATTTCAGACTGCAGAAATTGGTAAAAATCTTCAATTTCTTCATCTTTGACCTTAGTGGTTGGTGGGTAAATTTCAATAATAGTCATATTAACTGGTCTTCCTTGTAGGCATATGAATATTATCCTATCACTGACAATGTTGTACTTCAGGATAGATCTTGAAATGTTCTTTTTGACAATGAATGTCACACCATTCCTCTTAAATTTGTTGTTCCTAGGATAGTAGACTGTATGATCCATATGACTGCCAATTCAAAATGACCAATACCCGTCCATTTCAGCTCACTAATACCTAGAGTATTGATCTTTATGTGTTCCATTTCATTTTTGATGACTTCCAATTTTCCTACATTTTCATACATTCCACGTTCTGATTATTAATGGATGTTTGCAGCTGTTTCTTCTCATTTTGAGTCATGCCACATCAGCAAATGAAGGTCCAGAAACTTAACTCCATCCATATCATTAAGGTTGACTTTACTTTGAGAAGGCAGATCTTCCTCAGGCGTATTTTGAGTGCCTTCCAATCTGAGGGGCTCATCTTCTGGCACTATATCAGACAATGTGCTGCTGCTATTCATAAGGTTTTCACTGGCTAATCTTTTTAGAAGTAGACCGCCAGGTCCTTCTTCCTAGTGTCTTAGTCTGAAGACTCCACTGAAATCTGTCCACCATGTGTGACCCTGCTGATATTTGAAATACCAGTGGCATAGCTTCCAACATCATAACAAAACACAAGCCATCACAGTACGACAAACTGGCAGACGAGTGGTGGAGGGGGTTACTATGCATCTGATATTCATAGCAAAAGAAAACTGAGAAAGCCTGGTTCATTCTCTTCTTTAGAAATGAATGGACTGGTATTGGAGGCCGTGATTATGTGTGTTTGTAGAGGAATGTACACGGCAGGTGAATGAATATGCCATATACCTAATTTCTTTTTTCTGTATTTTATCTTAATCACATGCATGCAGTTTTCTACGGTCAACATACTAGCCTTTGTATTTTTCAACAGTGCAATTTAGAAGTCAGACAAAAGCGGGGTATAAAATAAACAAAGCCTCATCCCTGGAATTAGGAGACAGGTATTTAGATTCCTAAAGCAAGTGTTTTCTAGGTGAGTAACCATGAATAATTCATTTAACGTTTCCATTTTCTCATGCATAAACTGAGACCAGGTGATCTTGAACATTTTTTCCAGTGCCAAGAGTTTATGATTTTGGGAATAGGCATGGCAAAACTAACCACAGCTTTTTTGCTGTTCAAGATTTTTATGTCTGATAGCTAGCATTCTTGAACGATCAGAGACACAGGTGAGAGAAGCTACACTAACATCAAGATAAAACTGTTTTTCCAGTAAACATAGAAGAATGTCAAGAAGTCAATTAATTCAGGTTCCCTTTTGCATGAGGAGACCAGAATTTGCAGGTTATTCTCTGCCCATGGCATAGATGCTTGTCTTACACACAGTGTGCTGGGTAGCTAAATCTGCTTTGATGCTGAGGACAATTTTATTGCCTGACACATATGCTTTTAGTAAGGCCCAGGAAGAAATCATATCTATGTAAAGACAGATATAGCATTAGGAAAAATAGAAAGGGGGCATCAAATATAACCCTAAGATTTCAAACAAGGGTGACTGGGCAAATGGCAGTGGCATTAACAGAAAAAAGGGAATATAGGTGGGAGAAGACGAAAAGTTCGCCTTCCAATTTTTGAGTGTTACTGGTCAGCATAACATCCTAGATGGGATTTAAGCAGTTGAATGTCCGCTTATGCATAAAGATCTAAAAACTCTGTTACAAAGATTGTGCCTCTAGATTTTTAGTGCAAAACTAAGAATACAAGGCAATGTGGCTTGATGGCCATATTATGCTTGAGCGTATCACCCTAGCAGGAGTAGGGTATTTCTCCTACCTGCCTCAGCACAGGACTGTAAAGCTAGAAAGGGAAAATGACCTCGTCAGGAGAGGAATGGACTTTCTCCAAGAAATGAATGAAAGTGAGGTAGCAGTTAACACACACACACACACACACACACACACACACACACATCATTTGATCCAGATAGAAGGATCTAGAGGGAAGCTGAGGCTCCAGCAATAAAGAAATGTACAAGGGAAATACAACCTCTATTTGATTTCTGTCATGTTAACTGTGTAGTACTATCCAGTTTGGTGTGGACTGAGGATTAACAATATAAACACTGTGTTGTACTGGAATGAACATGAGTTCAAATTTCAGATCTTTGGTTTACTAGCTGTGACATACGTACTGGAACCTCAGATTTCTAATTTATAAAATGAGAATAATAATACCGAGTTTATAGTGTCATTTGGAAGATTAAAGATAATGTACATAAAATGCACACAATTGACCCTCTTGTATGATTGTCCCCAGCTTCAAAGTACTCTACCTACCACTATTACAATGTTTGTCTCCAATGCAGTTTCTCCAGAAGAGAGTCCTGGTCTTCATTGTTTCTGATTTTCCCATGGAGATCACAGTGCCTGGCACGATAAAATAATTGAAATTGACATACTGAAATAAAAAAAGTAATAATTCTTACTTTGAATTGTAAGAGGGCTCTATACTTAGTTGCTTTTGCATTCTGAGAGAAGCCTTCATTTGTAATTAGAAATTTGTCTGACTATATTTGGATCTGTGCTAGACACATTTCTAGCTCTATGTCCTGAGACCTATGGATAAAGTCCCCAGCTCCTTTTCCATCATTTTAATTACTGTCGCACCATTATGAATGATAATTGATTAGCTGAATGAATGAATTAATCTTTGTGAGACAGTTTATGAAAGTAAAGTTGATAAAAATGATTTGATCAATGAGTTGAGAAAATATGTGGTTCAAATTACGAATAACCATGGATGGGTTTTTCATTATTTTAGTGAGCTAATTGGTATGAGAAAAGAAATTATCTAAACTACTAGAAGAAAGTAAGAAATTTTTAATTGTAGAACCACAAGCTATCCCAAAATACGGCGACCAGTTACCAAAAGTGGAATCTAAAAAACTGTACAATAAAGGAAATAATTCTTCTATGAACCGATGGGTAAAGAATGGGATAACTAGCTCACAGTGTCTCTGAACTGTTCATTAGATTTCCGGAAGAAAAGTGTTGGTATTTATGAGATGGCTTTTCTACATTGTAAGTTTCAGTGATGTATTAAAATTACTCAAAGAGATATTCCAGCATTTTTAGTAGCCTTTTATTAAGTAACTATTCAAGAAAAGACTTCATTTTAGCTCAACTGTGGTCTCTCCTCTTCAGAGGGTTTTTATTTTAAAGCAAGATAATTTCCATCAACCTATAACCATTTTAGGAGCCCTGGTGGTGCAGTGGTTAAGAGCTTGGCTACTAACCAAATGGTCAGCAGTTCGAATCTACCAGCCATTCCTTGGAAGCCCTATAGGCAGTTCTTCTCTGTCCTATGGGGTAACTATGAGTCAGAATCGACTCAAGGGCAATGGGTAATCAACTGGTATAAGCATTTTGTGACAATTATATCTAGATTTAATTAATCTCTCAAGGAACTTTCCAATCCTCATACTCTACCAATTTATCCCATCAGTGAGAACAGTACAAACCAGGGGCTGACAAAGAGTAAGACCTAGAACTGGATACCAATTCCTGCCTCACTCTCCCAAGGTAAAGTTAAAATACTTCAAAAAGTATGGCTCACGAAAGCATTGTCACTGACAATGAAGCTGAGTGCTTCCAAATCACTTTGGAAATATAAAATGTGAGGTAAATGCTTAATTTAAAAAAGTCACTTGTGTAGCTTCTGGGGTCTTAAAAGCCTGTGAGCAGCCATCTAAGATACTCTACTGGTCTCATCCCTTCGGGAGCAAGGGAGAATGAAGAGAACAGGATACAAGGAAAAGATTAGTCCGAAGGACAAATGGACCACAGCTACCAAGGCC
>NW_004444027.1:564259-593313 GCF_000243295.1 Trichechus manatus latirostris
AAAAAAAAAAAAGTCACATGTGACACAAATGCTATTTTTAATACCTGTCTAACAAGAACCCACCCACGTTTTTCTAAAATAACTGAGCTGCAAGACAAGAAGGAATCAACCAAGACATTGAATGCTGCACTTTGATTTCAGAGGCAATGCATGATTCGGACCCATTACAGTTGTACTTGCCACCCAGGGGAGAGGCAGATTCCATGAAGAAAACTGCTGGCTTGGAAGGCCTCGCCTCTTAGGCCTGCTCTTAAAGCAGAGGTTCGTCCTCCCGCAGCTATCCCCAACAAACATCATCAAGAGTCACCAAAGAACTTTCTTCCCTTTTCTCCCCCACTGGGAAAATCTGTTTAAAGCAGATACAGAGCATGATTTTAACTGAGGCTCAGTAGCAAGTAAAAATCGAAAGGGCAATCAATAAAATCAACTGGCACCCATAATGCTCAGCATGTGGTATCTAGCACCTCAAGGTAAGGATTTTTCTTTGGGATCAAAAAGGTCAAAATCAACTGTTTCCTACATATTGATTGAAAGAGATCAATAAAAAAATAAAATCTCATTTTCTTCTCCCCTCACTTTCCAGCTTATCAGCCTAATCACCAAACATTAATTGGACATTGATTATGTATATACAAGGCTGAAATGTATAATCATTCTTGTATTGTTCTTAGTTAAAATATACTTTACAAAGGCGATATGACTGGATCCATTCCTCAAAAATATGGAAGATTAGCAGAAATATGGCAAGAAGCCAGGAGTTCTATTGCTGCCAGTTATCATTGGCACAAGCCAGAGATGGCCAGACATCTGAAATGGCCACAATTCCTGGCTCCTGACAATTTGTCCTTTGACTTTGCTTTACCTACACTCTGAGCTTCAGGAAGGCGTTCCCAAGTGAATGTCATGGAAGGATTCTGACCAAGTGATCAGGAAGCCAAAATTTAAATGTAAGCACACTTGACCAAGTTGCCAATAAAAATCAAGGAAAAGACAAGGGACAAAACAATTTGTTTCTTCTGTGACTAAGAAATCATATCTCTGACATTGTCTTTATTTTGTTTAATTTAGTATGCCTACTTATAAAGCACTTAATATTACTGACTATGGCTCTACATAGGTGAGAGGTGGGGAAGATAAAGTAGCATTAAAAAGAGGTCTCTGCCCTTAAGAAGCCTAAAGTTTCACTGCAGAGACAATATTTACTCCCATGTACAATAGAAAACAATAGGAGCCAAGATAATCACTAAATACAATATTGGAGATACCAACTATAATGCTGAAGACCCTTAAAGAAGAGAAAAGAGTTACTGAAGTCTTCATAGAGAGGTAGAAACTGAGCTGGGGTATAGTCGACAGAATTGGAATAGGAAATAAGCAATGGATGAAGCATTCAGGAAGAATAGAAGACTACATCAGAATTCTAAGCATGGTGCCTCTCGCACACTCAGTTGACTAAAATCTCATTTTTAGAGTCCTGATGAGATAGAAAGCCTTTGCTTTGACATCAGATAGATATATTTCCAATCCCAAGGCCATTAATGAGCCAGCCCTTTGAACCTGGGTACATTGTGAAACTTTTCTAAGACTCCATCTTCTCATGTAGGTTAATAATATTTACCTTGTAGGACTAACCAGTAATCAGTAACCAGTTGCCATCAAGTCAACTCCAACTCATGACAACGCCACATATTTCAGAGTATAACTGCTCGATAGGGTTTTCAATAGCTTATTTTTCACAAGTAGATCACCAGGTCTTTTTTCCAAGGCACCTCTGGATGTACTCAAACTTCCAACTTATCGGTTAGCAGCCAAGCACATTAACTGTTCTGTTTGCACCACCTAGTCCTCCTTGTAGGACTACTGAGATAATAAAACAAGATATATGCACACCCAGGTAGTAAAAGTTCAAATAATATTAATTTACTTTCACCTTAAATAAAACAAACAACAACAAAAAAAAACTCATTGTGGTTGAGTCGATTCTGATTCATGGCAACCCACGTGTTAAAGTATAACTATGTTCCACAAGGTTTTCTTGGCTGTGATCTTTATGGAAACAGATTGCCAGGCCTTTCTTCTGTGGCACTGCTAGGTGGGTTTGAACCACCAGCATTTTGGTTAGTAGCCAAGTGTGAACAATTTGCGCCACCCAGGGTCTTCTACTTGCACCTTATGGAAGCAACGATAGCAATTTTTATATTAGAGTCTGTTACTTAATCACCAAAATCCATTCTCTCATTCTATAGTATTAGAGTTGTAGCTGGGCCTGTGGCTGCCTAGCCAGAGACTACATTTACCAACTCTCTTGGCAAATACATGCTTTGTGTAACTTTGTTCCCACCAGTAGCATATATGCAGAAGTGACTTGCCTCACTTCTAGGTCTGGGCTTTAAAAGTCTGTGAGCTTTTTCCTCTTCTTGTGAGTCAGAACATGAGATTGACTGAAACTCAGCTCTGACCATGCAGATAAGGACATTGCCTTGGGATATGGCAAAGAAACAAACTGGAATGACTACATGAAGCAGAACAGATCCCTTACCCTCCCAGGATCAGTGCAAGAGAGAGAAATAAGTTTCTTTATTTTTTCAGCCACTATAATATTGAGTTTTTCTGTTACAGCAGCTTAGTCTTATCACCTAACTTATTCACTGGCAATACATTTTTTCAACAACATAAATGGTGACCATGCACATGACCTCACCAGATGGAATATACAGGAATCAAATAGACTACAACTGTGGGAAAAGATGATGGAGAAACTCAATATCATCAGTCAGAACAAGGCCAGAGGTCAACTGTAGAGCAGGCCATCAATTGCTTGTATGCAAGTTCAAGGTAAAGCCAAAGAAAATAAAAACAAGTCCACAAGAGCCAAAGTAAAACCTTGAGTATGTCCACCTGAATTTAGAGACCATCTCAAGAATAGACTGGACGCATTGAACACTAATGACTCAGGACCAAACAAGTTAAGGAATGGCATCAAGTACATCATACATGAAGAAAGGAAAAGGTCATTAAAAAGACAGGAAAGAAAGAAAAGACCAAAAATGATGTCAGAAGAGACTCTGAAAGTTGCTCTAGAAAATAGAGTAGTTAAAGCAAACAGAAGAAATGATAAAGTAAAAGAGCTGAACAGACGATTTCAAAGGGAAGCTAGAGAAGACAAAGTATTATAATGACATGTGTAAAGACCTGGAGTTAGAAAACCAAAATGTAAGAACACACTCAGCATTTCTCAAGCGAAAAGAACTGGAGGAAAAATTCAAGCCTCAAGTTGCAATATTGAAGGATTCTATGGACAAAATATTGAACGATGCAGGAAGCATCAAAAGAAGATTTAAAGAATACATAGGATCACTGTACCAAAAAGAAGTGGTAGATGTTCAACCATTTCAGGAAGTAGCATATAGTCAAGAATCGACGGTATTGAAGGAAGAAGTCCAAGCTGCACTGAAGGCATTGGTGAAAAAAATGCTCCAGGAATTGAAATAATACCAATTGAGATGTTTCAATAAATGGATGCAGTGCTGGAGGTGCCAAGAAATTTGGAAGACAGCTATCTGACCAACTGACTTTAAGAGATCCATATATGTGCCCATTCTAAAGAAAGTTGAGCTAAGAGAATGCACAAATTATCAAACAGTATCATCATTACCTCACACAAGAGTCGAAATCAGCTCGACAGCAATGGATTTGTTTCTTTTTCTTTAAGTAAAATTTTGCTGAAGATAATTCAAAAACAGTGGCAGCAGTACATCAACAAGGAACTGACAGAAATTCAGGCCCGATTCAAAAGAGGACGTGAAACATGGGATATTGTTGCTGATGTCAGATGGATCCTGGCTGAAAGCAGAGAATATCAGAAAGATGTTTATTTGTGTTTTACTTTAAGGCATTCGACTGTGTGGATCAAAACAAATTATGGATGACATTGCAAAGAATGGGAATTCCAGAACACTTAATTGTGCTCATGAGGAACCTGTACATAGACCAAGAGGCAGTTGTTCGAACAGAACAAGGGGATGCTAAGTGGTTTAAATTCAGGAAAGGTGCGTGTCAGGGTGGAAGAAGCTGCATAGGTCTGGCTCACTACTATTTACTCCCCATTGCTAACCACCACATTGTCTCGTGATTTTTCCCTCTGTTTCCAGTCTCTACAAAAAGGTTTAAGATTAACCGACTTTCCTCCCTGGAGGGTGGAAAACAAGTGATAATGATCTAAGAATGAAAAACCAAACAAAGCACCCATCTTGTGACAAGAAAAAGCAGGATGTCGCCAGATAATCCCCAAGGATGTCACCAGATAACCTCTAAGAATACCAGTAGAAGGTTAACTCTTCTAAGACATCACCACCTCAAGGGGAAACTACCACAAAAGATCCATAATCCTGTCCCTATAAAAGATTTCAGCCAATCTCCGGTGGGGGAGATGGGTTTTTTGGAGGAATCTATTCCCCTCCGTCTCCTATATATCGATATATAATAAACATCTTGCTGCTCACCTCATCCATCTCAGAATTGGCTATTACGGCAGGCAGCTCCAATCCACTTTATTGCAGTAACAAGGGTTGTATCCTTTTACCATAATTATTCAATATGTTTGCTGAGCAAATAAGTAAAGAAGCTGGACTATACGAAGAAGAATGCAGCATCAGGATTGGAGGAAGACTCATTAACAACCTTTGATATGCAGATGACACAACATTGCTTGCTGAAAGTGAAGAGGACTTGAAGCACTTACTGATGAAGATCAAAGACTAACGCCTTCAGTATGGATTTCACCTCAACATAAAGAAAACAAAAATCTTCACAACTGGACCAATAAGCAACATCATGATAAATGGAGAAAAGATTGAAGTAGTTGAGAATTTCATTTCACTTGGATCCACAATCAACAATCAGGGAAGCAGCAGTCAAGAAATCAAACAACATATTGCATTGGGCAAATCTACTGCAAAAGTATTAAAAAAGCAAAGATGCCACCTTGAGGACTAAGGTGTGCCATGGCATTTTTAATTGCCTCATATTCTTGCAAAAGCTGGATAATGAATAAAGAAGACTGAAGAAGAATTGAAGCCTTTGAATTATGGTGTTGGCTAAGAATATTGAATACCCATGGACTGCCAGAAGAATGAATTAATCTGTCTTGTAAGAAATACAATCAGAATGCTCCTTAGAAGTGAGGATAGTGAGACTGTCTCACTTAACTGTTGATGCTGATGATTCTCTCTCCTACTCCATAATTTAGAGGAGGTCAGATGCCTCTGCCGTGTCATTTTTTACAGTTGGCTTCAGAAGCGGGATTCGTTGCAATGGCTTCAGACTCATGGAAGCATGGGACTTTATAAGAGAAAGAACAAAATGGCATAGGAAGTGAAAATTTGATTCTTAGATGGTTACTATGGTTGCTGTTATCTGTAATTGCTGAAAGGAAAGTAAGAAATATTATGCTGCAGCTGAAGGGAGAAAAGCCACATCTGGAGTTGCTTGGGGCAAAAGCCTGGCAAATTAAGCAAGACTATTGATAGGGGGGCAGGGTCTGCTGGTCCCACCCAGCCAGAGGTCAAAGGAAATATGCTTATGAATGGGAAGATAGCCAAGGGGTAGAGAAGATGAAACTGGAATATTTTTAAAAAGGTATGTGTTTATTTGAATGTACTATGGATATTGAATGTTTCTCCTACCTAATGTTGTAAAACAGACCTAAATGTATGATGGAAATGAATATTGGGTATTATAGATTACAGAGAATGAGTGTGTAACTCCACCATCAGTAAATACTTGATTGGATATGCTAAGAGGAGAAATAACATTTGCCTGAAAGAAATACAGGTTATTGGTTTGAATGCAATAGCCCAATGTATAGAGTATTGGGGGATTAGGTCAAAAATCTGAACCCCACCCAGAATCCTTCCAGTCAAGTAATTTGTATTTGAAAAAACATGCAGACCTACCCAGAACTGCTGAGAGAATAGGAGATTTGTATTTGAAGGAAAGACCAGCAGAGGGAAAAAAATGAGTGTTTTGCTTTTTGAATTTTGAGCAAGCAATTTGCTGTTGGATGCATCAAGGCAGGAAGAGTTAGTGCCCATCAGAAGAATCCACTTCCAGGACTAGAAGTTAAAGGGAGCTAGCTAGTAGACAGCCCGGTATGCTCACTTGATGTGACCACCTGGGGCCATGAGATGAGTGGAAGTGGGGGAGGTATAGCAATGAAGAGATGGGCTGAGTTTGGACATGTTCTAAACTCCATTTTGTGTTGTGATCCTAGCCTCTATGTCTGTGGTTATGATCCCATTTTGGAGTGAGTTGTCAGTTATGCTAATGAGGCAAGATTAGGGTGGGATGTGTTTTGAGTCACCGCCTTACTAGAGGGTGTGATCAAGTCACCGCCCTTATCCCAGTCACCACCCTTATCACTCTTATTCCAGTTATGCCCTTACTTGAGTCACACCTTTATCTTACAAGAGATAAAAGGAGAGAGAAACTAGCAGAAAGGCATGGGCCCACTACCACCAAGAAGAAGAGCTAGGAGTTGAGTGTGTCCTTTGGACTGGGGATCCCTGCACTGAGAACCTCCTAGACCCAGGAGACAGAGAGCTGTAACACCAGAAATGGCACAAGATGGCAAGAAGTAGCAGCAAGTGTGGCAGAGAACTGGCAGCAGCAGAACCAGGAGACCAACACAAGACAAAGTGGTGAGTTTCCCGGACCATGGGGCAAGGCGACTACAGAGGGTGTGCTGATCCACCAAGCAAGAGAGCTGAGTGCCTTCGGGCAGGAGGCCTCCAGGCACTTGTTGATGGAGCTATTCTTGCAGACCCATTGAGCAAGAGAGACGAGTGCCATTGGGCGGAGGCTTACTGGTAGAGTGGGGTGCCCTCAGGCACTTACTGGCAGAGCTAAAGAGATTTATAACACTTGCCTGAGCAGGGCAGAGGCCAGGCCGAGGGGCCAAGGGGCCAAGGGGCTGAGGGCCAGGGAGAGAGGCCTACCTGTGAGCAGAGCTTAGAAGAAGCTATCCTGCTTGAAGAATTGTATCCTGAGTTGTTTCTGATCTTGAACTGTAACCTGCTACTTCCCTACTGGATCCCTGGTGGCCCAGTAGTTAAGAGATCAGCTGCTAACCAAAAGGTCGGCAATTTGAGTCCACCAGCCACTCCTTGAAAACCCTATGGGGCAGCTCTATTCTGTCCTATAGGGTCGCTGTGAGTCGGAATTGACTCGACAGCAACTGGTACTTCCCTAATAAACCTCATAATCATGAGTATTGTCTGTGAGTTCTGCATGGCCATTGCAATAAATTATCAAAGCTAGTAGAGAAGTTCAGAGTGCCATGGGAAGGACAGCTAGTGTCAGAATTGATAAAAAGTTTGGAGAGAGGAGGCATGGCCGACCTCTGCCTCACAGGAGTCAACCTTGGGCTACTGAAGCTGATAATGATTCTCTCTCCCCTCATAAAGTTAGAGGAGGTCAGATGTCTCCATCAGGCCACTTTTGCACTTACTTTGGACATGTTATCAGGAGGGACCAACCCATGGAAAAGGACATCATACTTGATAAAGTAGAAGGTCAGCAAAAAAGAGGAAGACCCTCAATGAGATGGATTGACACAGTGGTTGCAACAATGGACTCAAATATAGCAATGATTGTGAGGATGGCTCGGGACTGGGCAGTGTTTCATTCTGTTGTACATAGCGTCCCTATAGGAAACGACTCAACAGCATCTAACAACAACAATGCAATATCTCGTTTGTCCTTTGAAAAAGTAGCCTCGTTTAGGTAGAGCAGATATTATCCTCATTTGACAGATGAACACACTGAAGCTAAAGGAAGCCTGAGGTCACCTGATCTGTCAATCCTGGTCTTTCACTGATTCCCAGAGCCTTAGTCTTCCCTTTCGACACATTCATCACTTCTTCCCGAGGTTGTGAACAGAACTGTTTAGAAGATTTAGGTGTTAATGAAAGTTTGACAGAGTTGAATTTTATATTTCAAATATAGAATCATGAAACTCTTTAAATTTTAAATTAAGCTGCACATTTCAAGTGTTTTTTATAATTATTGCTATTATACATTTGTTGCCACTATAAAATTCCAAGGAACACTGGAAGATACAGTTGCTGTACAGAGTTCTAGAATCCAGGGCAGAAATGTTTGGCATTGGGGGTAATTTACACACATAATGTAATTAAAGAGGAGGCAATTTGCATTCACAATTGCACATTACAGTATTTTTTCTGATTATAATAATCAAAACCGCCCCGGCAAGCACAGGAGTTTTCTGAGTGTTCTGACAATTAGTATTTTAGACAAATGACATTGAGAAAGAGGGCTTTTTAATCCTCTTCTGGAATCTTAGCAGTTTGCCAAGAAATAATAAGCTATCTGTCAGATATTGTAATATGAAACATGCTGTGATAAATAACTATTTTCACCCCCACATTATTTTTCCTCAAATGTATTTATAAGTTTTCTCTGATTCTCACCTATTGATAAGATCTGCCTATAAATAAAATATTTGAACAGCATAAGCCTAAACATTTGAAGTGGATAAAAATCCAAGTGTTACATTAACAAGGGAATTATAATCTAGGGTTATTGAAAACAATCCATAGCTTATGCACAACAGCAGTGTTGTGGGGAAAAGAGAGCTAGACTTAGCCTGGAGTGATTTTCCCTACCGAAAAGACCTCAGTCTCATGTTTAAAAAAAAAAAAAAGTATATTGTATCACTTGGCTATGTAAGGTATTTAAGAAAATGTTCCCAGCTTATATATAATAGGTGCCCAATAAATACTTGCTAGGACCTAAACATGGAGAAAGCGCAAATCTAATAGCAGTTGACATGTTCTAAGACAACTCTAAGCGGTACTAATACTATCACTATTATATTACAAATGAGGAAACTGATGAATGGAAGGAATTGGCTGTCTAAGTTCACACTTAGACATGGATGGAAGTGGTATCTGAGTTCAAGGAGCCAGACTCTTGTCTAGAGTATAGTTCTACTCTGTACTGTATAGAGTACAGTTCTACTCTGACACACATGGGGTCACCACAAGTCAGAATTGACTTGACCGCAACTAGTGGTTTTATGCTTTGCCAGATACATCGTTAGATTCATGAAGTTACACGTTCTGTTCATTATAAGTCAGCATGTAGCTCCTAAAATTAGTAACAAGAGAAGGAATGAAAATAAAAAAGAAAACAAGTTGGAGTAATCTGCCCTGTTAGATCCATTACATGTGTTACCCCAAACCTGGCAACTTTCTCTTTCTCATTAAAAGATACCTTTTGGGTGGAGAGGAAGAAGATGTCCTGTTAAATACATTCACATAGCCAGTAATTTGGGAAAAATAAAATTTCATGTTATCTTGAAATTGAACTGTTTGCCTGAATCAAGCACCCAAAAACATCCTGACTGAATAGGATCACAGTCATCTTAGTTCTATCTTATTGCCACACCCAGTAAGCTAAAACACATCAATTTATTTGGATCTTCTCTTTTATCCTGGGCAAAATCTTGTCTCTCTGACAAGTCTTTAAATGCTTTCAGGAAGGAGTTGTGTCATATACCTCTCTTTAACCGTTTATACTACTAGGTGAGCACCTATCACATGCCCAGCCATGGAGCAAGAATGTGGCAGTGGGGTTATTGATTGTAACGATGGCAGTAATAACTAGCATTTACTGAGCATTATCAAAGTTTCAGACACAGCGCTTATCAGTTTCCATACTCTACTTCATTTAATCTTTGAAACCATGTGAAATAGGTAAACCAAAAAAAAAAAAAAAGAAAACCTATTGCCATCAAGTTGATTCTGACTCATAGCAACCCTATAAGACAGAGCAGAACTGCCCCATAGAGTTTCCAAAGAGAAGCTGGTGGATTCAAACTGCTGACCTTTTGGTTAGCAGCCATAGCTCTTAACCACTATGCCACCAAGGCTCCAGTGAAATAGGTACCATTATTAAATGAGGAAAATGAGACTTGGAGTGGTTAGGATACAAGAGTTTTAAGACAATAACATCAAGGGAGCTTAAAATCTAGCTAGGAATTCAGGTAAAATAGTTATTGAAAAATATATAGAATTTAGTGCTATACTGTGTGGAGTAGGCAGCTTGTCCTATGAGAGTGGAGAGTAGAGCCTATTCTACAAGTCAAGGAAATTCAACCACCTGGAGATTCTTCACTTCGTTGCTTCACAGGTACCCCAGATTCACCATATACAAATTCCAGTCTCCAAATTTCACTGCCTCTAAACCTGGTTGTCCTGTACTTTATATCTTGAGGAATGTAGAAGGCTGAATAATGCCCCCCCTCAAAAAAAATAGGTATCTCATAATCCCTAAAAACTGTAAATATGTTACCTTACATGTAAGGAACTTTACAGATGTAGTTAAATTAAGAATCCTGGGATGGGGAGATTATCCTGGATTATCCTGGATTATATGGGTGGGCTCAATGTAGTCGCAGTCCTTATAAGAGGAGAGCAGGACGGTCAAAGTCAGAGAAGGAAGTGTGAGGATAAAGAGAGACGTCAGAATGAAGAGAAGATGCAATGCTTCTGGCTCTGAAGATGGAAGAAGGCACCATGAACCAAGGAATGTAGGTCACCTCTAGAAGCTAAAAAAAGCAAGGAACAAGACAAAAATAGGTATACATACAGAAATCAACGTTTTTTGGTGGTTACCAGGAATGGGAAGGGGAGGGAGCGGGTTTCACTCTCTAGACAGCAGACACTTATTATTTTTGGTGATGGAAAAGGCAATACCGAATGTGGGTGAAGTATGCACAACTTAACCAAAGTGATGACAATAAGAAATACACAAGATTAAGGAACTTATAATTATGCTATAACATTGTATATGTATGTATATGCTATAACATATACAATTTGGCAACAACAGCAGTAACAAACAAAAAATATGTGCGTAGTTACATAGGTAGATATATATGCATATGTGTGTACAACAAGGTGTATGTGTGTATGTATGTGTATGCATGTGTGCATATATAGGTGTATCTGTAGGCATAGATATATACATGTTGTGTTGTTGCACATATATTCATATATATAATAAAGCACATAGAGGACACAGTCATGGTTACCTCCCAGACATGACCAAACACCTTGAAGGATTGGCTTACTGGGTTAGAAGGCTTAGAGGCATAGTCTCTTGGGACAACTCAATTTGCACAACATAGTCTATAAAGTTTACGTTCTACATTCTAGTATGGTAAGTAGCATCTGGAGTCTTAAAATTTTGCAAGCAGCCATCTAAGATACAACTATTGGTCTCTACTCATCTGGAGCAAAAGCAAAAGAAGGGAACCAAAACTCACAAATAATCTGGACTACAGGACTAATTGCATACACAAACCACAGCCTCATCTATCCAGAGACCAGAAGAACTAGAATGTTCACCCAGCTACCACTACCAACAGTTCTGATGGGGGACACAGTAGATGGTCCTGGATAGAAGGGGGGAAAATTGTAAAACAAAACTCTAATTCTTATTTAAAAAAAAAAAAAAAAAAGACTGGTAGAGACTAGAGGAACCCCTGAGACTGTCTCCCTGAGATACCCTTTAAACTTTGAACTGAAACTACCCCAGGGGGTTACCTTTTAACTAAATAACAGATTGGCTCATAAAATAAACAATATCACCCATGACTACTGTGCTCCTTTAAAAAAAAAAAAAAAAACATCTATATGAGACCAAACAGTCAACATTTCCCGTAAAGCACAGATGAGGAGGTTGAGCTGCATTGTGGGGGCGGGGCGGGCGGGGGCGGTTGGGGGTGTAGGGCTAGGTTAGGTTAAGGAATGAGGAAGCTGGACTAATGGAATCGAAACAAACAGAAGGGAAACATGGAGAATGTTGACACAATGTACAGAATGTAACCAAGGTCACTGAACACTGTGTATGATCCGCCTCTGCAACCACGTGAAACAGGGGAAGGCTCCAGCAAACGCCACGGACTTTGGGACTTACTAGCCTCCAAAACCATGCGAGCCATTAAATATCTCTCTCTTTTTCTTTCTCTCTCTCTCTCTGTCTGTCTCTCTCTCTATATATATATATCTATGTATGTATGTACACACTACACTAGTGTTGCTTCTCTAGAGAAACCAGCCTAAGGCATTTATATAGAAATTGTTAAATGAGAACCTAATTTGCTGTGTAAACTTTGACCAAAAACCCAATAAAATATTTTTTAAAGCAAGAAGCAAATTCTCCCCCATAGAACTTCCAGAAGCTATATAACCCCACCAATACCTTGATTTTAGCCCACTGAGACTGAATTTTGGGCTACTGACCCCAAGAACTGTAAGATAACAAATTTATCTTGTTAAAAACCACCAAGTTTGTGGTAATCTGTTAAAGCAGCTATAGAAAACAAATACAAAAAAAAAAAAAAAAATTACTTCACCATTCACCTATTTCCCCAAGTTCTGTCCATTCTATTACAGTCCCTGCCTCTCCCAATCCACTGTTCTTAATTTATACCTTTCTCAGATCTCATCTAGATTATTGCTATATCCTCAAAATTTACTTCTCTTTCACCCTGGAAACTAACGTACCCTCTTCTTCCAAGGTGATTTTTCTAAAATATCAATCTGACGAGGTCACTAGCCTACTGAAATGCTTAACTGCCTCTGGTCTGCTGTAAGTTAGGGACAATGCTGTCATGACTCAGGAAGCCCTCCAGGGTCTCTCCTCTGCTGTCCCCTCCAGCCTGGACTACACGCCCCCATCCTGCAAGCTCAGGTTATGTGCCCCTCTCTCTCCAACATGGGGTATTTACCCCCTTTCTCTCCGGTCAGGACTACATGCCCATTTTCTCAAGCTTGGTCTGCATGCACCCTTCTCTCCAACGTGGTCAAGTTTACATGCTTGGTCAAGTTTACATGCTTCCCTCTGCAGCCTGAGCTATATGCCCCTCCCCTTAGTCATTTGCAGTTCTTTGACTGCAGTGCACTTTCCCTCACTTCAATGCCTTTAGTTATGCTTTTCTTACCTGGGCAATGTCTACTTATATCTCAAAACTCACCCCAGGTGCCACCTCCTCTAGAAAGCTGTCCCTGAGGCTCTTCCACCCCTATCACCAATTAGTTCAAGTGCTCGTCCTCTGTGTTCCTGTGACACACTTTTTATCTCTAGCATAGCATTTATCACCCCCACGGCAACTGTGTCTTTACCTGCGTAAACCCTCCATTACACTGTGTTCACCCAAGTTAGGATTATGTCTTTCATCTGTTTCCTCAACGTCCAGCACAGTGTCTGATATTAAAGAGACTGAGAGTTTGTTGAATTAAAGTCCTAGGGAAAAAAAAGGTAGAATGTCATTCATTCATTCACTCAACAAATACGTATTGGACACATTATCTGCATAATATTGTGGATTATGCAAATATGTATAAGAGTTGGTGTCTGTCATTTAGAATTTTAAAGTTAGAGTCTTGAGACATTATATAAATGACCAGCAGGTGGTAGTACCTAACCAGGCTACAAATGATGAGTTTCAGAGACTTAGAAGAATTAATACCTGGAAGAAATGGAAAGGATTTGGTTAGTGAAGGTTTCCTAGGACCAAGTCGTGGGAGTCTAAATGAAACTGCCAAACCAGAAGCAAAGGGTTCTCACTAATGTAAGATCTTCAATAAAGATCTAATGGTTTGACCAGGATATGAACATACTCCTTGTTCAAAAAGGCAGAGGCGTGTTTCATTCTCACAAGTTTCCAAGGGTGCATCAAATTTCCTGGGTATATTGAGCATGGCAGAAAGAAAGGACCGTGTACACTACCAGGTGGCAGAAGAAAACAAAACAAATTCTATTAAATGTGTCACAGTGTCTAAGGAAGGATGTTCATCATTAGGTATCCAGTTCCTAATAATTTTACGTAATTGAAATCTACAGGCTGAGTGCTACCGTGACTAATACAGGATACATGCTATTTCAAGGTCAACTTTTGTGTAGGAAAAATGGGGAACTATTCTCTTCCTTGACTCTATCTGATACAGGAGAAACCAAAGCAGATTTATACAAATGAAAATAAGAGTGAGTCAGGGCGTTTTATTCCATAAATAACAAAAATGGATTAAGGCTGACTTGTCACCAAGCAACCTATATAAAAACAGTCACATAACCTTGGATTTTAGCGTATAAAATAGATGATCAAGAGATTCCCTTAAAATTATTCATGGCTGTCTCTTCACTGTTTTAATAGATTTAAAAAGCTGTTTCCATGCCAGATATCCCATTGTAAACCTCCACTGGTAAAGATTGTGGGCCAAGCTATTTCTTCTGCCAAGATTCAAATACTTATCATTGGATTTCTGAAAGCAGATTTAGTTTAGAGTTTGACATCTACAAAAAAATTATACTTAATGATTAACAGATTTTCTTTTTAATTGCATATGAATTGTAGATATATTAGTAAATAAATGATATTATGATAAATATACAAATTAAAGGCTCCTATAAACTAAACCAAAGTGCATGTAAATATGAATGATAGATTCCACATAAAATCATACATAAATGATTAGGGATATAATCCATAGATCAGGTACCAGCATGAATGAATTAGAGCCCTACAAGTTACATAGAAAATTAATTTAGGATAAAAAAATAACAAAGACAAGTAATCCAAAATTTTTATTTTTTAATACTTTAATAACAAAGTCACAAGAGAAGAAACAATGTTCACCTGAGAAAATATTCAAGTGTTTTATTTTTATATAAATAGAAAAAAAGCAGCCAAAGAATGCATAGCATATGTCTTGAATTTTTTTAACATGACGTAACCGTTGGACAATTAGCTTTTGAAAGAGATTTTTGTAACGGGCTGCATGACCTTCTGAGGCAGTCTTATACAGTGGTATTGGTCATCTCAGCAATCAGACATTCCTAGATTCAGACTTCAACTCCATCACTTCATAGCTGTGTGTCATACTTAACCTCTCTGTGCCTCTGTGCCTTAATTGATTTTTCCACATATGGGGATTACTGCATACGGTTATTGTGATGATTAAATGGGATAAGCCAGTGAAGTCTTGGCAGTGTTTGGCACATAGTAAGCACTTAATAAATATCACTTAGTTATTGATATTACTATTATTTGCCTTCTTTAAATTTTTTCATGTTGACTGAGACTATATTTTATACCTTATTAAAGGATTCTTTTTTTTTTTTTTTTTTTTACTGTTAGTACTGTTGTCACAAGATCTGCATTCTCGTCCTGGCTTCACCACTTACAGATAAGGGCCTTGGACAAATCTCTTAATCAATTTCATCAACTGTAAAATGGAAACAACAATTTGTGCACTACCTTCTCTATCCCTGATGCTCAGCCCTGATGGGATAATGTAGTTTTATTTTGCTTCTTTAATGTGAAGCATCATTTACATGCAAACATGTTCACATGATGGTGGTGATAATGATAATGGCTTTCTGATTCAGGGTACCTTTAAGTGTAAAGGAATACAGTATGTGGGCCAGACTAGGCCAGATTACCACCTCTCTCAACTTCATCATAACATTCCTCTCAATAAACAAGAAAGAGACAGAGAGAAAGAGAGAGGGAGACAGGAAGCAATACTCGGATCCAATTAGGCTTTCTCGATTCATTATTATTAGTATTATTTTGCTCTTGATATAAAGGGCCTTTAGAATTCCTTTTTTTAAAGAGGAAAATGAAAGCCAATAACCCGGCTAGAACCCAGAATTTATGGCATACTGTACCATGTTCATTCCTCTAAAGATATCAAATTACATACTCAAGACATATTTATTTTACAAAGCAGGACACAAAATTGTATAAACAGGAATATCTCATCTACATTTAAATTTCAGAGAAAAAGACCAAAAAAAATACTTAAATTATTCCTTTGTATCTTGCAAAATTCTACACTAAGTACATATTAATTTTAACAAAAAATGTTTTAAAATATGTGATGTTCTTGGTTATGTAAAGGACGAAAGACAGCTAAGACAGTGAACCCATTTTCAGAGAGGTATTATGAAAGAATACTGCTTTTCAGAATTGCTAAGATTATGAAGAAAGAACCCAGTTCGGGGACAATGAGACTTATTAGGTAAAGCATCTTTCCGACTTTTTCATGTTCCTGAGTTTAGCTCCCTTCAGAAATTTGGTCCAAAGATAATCAATCATTGATCTGCTCTAGTTTTACAAAGCTCTTCTTAATTAAGAGTTTCCAATAAAAGAATTATGTCCCTTGCTAAGTCAGGTCTTGGTAAGCTTGGGATAAAATATGCTGTAAATATTATGTGGCTGCACTGATGCAAAGTTATGTGCAATGCAGTGTTTTAAAAATTCAAGTGCATATACTCAAGATAGGCCACTTTGTGGATAAAGCCAACATGTCCAATTAAAAGCATGCTGAAAATTAATACGGTAGTAATGTTTTATTATGCATCCACTAAACTGTATTTTTAGAATAATTTTTAGCAAGGCTATATTTTTTTTTTTAATTCTAAGTCCTCTTCCACTGGCTTTCATAGAACTGATTCACAGTGGTAAGGTGAAGGCATTACACAGCAAAAAAAAAAAAAAACCACACACAGAGCAAGCTATGTTAAAGCTGAAAGTTAAATCTTTTCTTATAAAACACGAAATTTCCAGATACAGAATTTCAAAACTGATTAAGTTTATATTTGGAACAAAATAAAGATATGAAATGCTTTAAATTTTTAAAATACTTCAATTAGCTTTTTTTAAAAATAGTAATGGACAGAAAAATAAGGCAATATTTAATTAGTAAAATATTTGGCAAGGGAAAGAAGTCCTATTTTGGTGGCATAATATCAGAAAAAGGACACCATGGTTTAGGTGGACTCCTTTTAATTAAAGACAATAGGGACACGCACGTCCCAATTTTCCTGACAAGAAACAGCCTTTATCCCTGGAGTATATTTTTCATTTTGCTTTCAACATCTGAAAGTAAAAAGACCATAAGCCAAAAGCTGCTTCTAACGTTTGACATCCCAAGGTTCAAGTAGAAATATGTATTACAGTTTTATTTTTCCTTATATCCCCACTCCAGCAGACTCAGTCCCTAGCTTCCCGCATCAACAACCCCGTAAATAATTCGCGGAGGAAAATTTATAAATGATTATTCATCATAAGTTCTAGAATCAGATCCTAAGCAAGAGGATCAGGTGCAAGACATCTCAGTAGTTTAAGAGAAAGTACAGATCAGGAGTACAGATACATTCTATCAATTTGACGCTGCGTCTCCCTTCCGGAGCATCTTGTTTGCTGCCCGGTTCCCACATCCCATTCTCCTTGCATTTGTATGTATCAGGAAAAAAAATTATTTAAATGTAGAAATGTAAGGAAATAGGGGAAGAAGGGAGAAAATGTCCAACTCTTTATTTTTCAATCTTGACCAAATAAACCCCTTATGCAAAGGACTTCCCCCATTATCATTAGATAAGGCCCTAAATAACCTCATAATAACTATATCTTAACTGCAAATTTAATGTTTGCACTTTACCTACTGAAGGAACACAGAGATTGGAGCATGCCATGTATATCTCTATAAAGCAATTCAAAATGGGCTGTAGCTTGTGAAACAATCCAGAGATTATTTCATTAAAAAATCTTACATTTAAATTCTATGTGTAACTTCTCTATTGAAAATAAATTACAAAAGTATCATAGCCAGTCTCAAATCCATCGATACAGTTTTGTGAATTAAGATAAATCCTTGTGCTTATTTTCTCTCTTGTTAATATTTTCAGAAGATTCTGTAGCTGTAATGTCATTGGGATAAAACAATGCAAAACTTTACGTGTCTTTCGATGAAAAAAACTAGTAAATGTTCTTCAGAAACATAAGACAAAAAGAGAAGGACATCTGTTATAGCCTTTTAAAAAAAAAGTTTTTATTCTAAGATCACTGATGTGTTTAACCTTCAAGTCACCTCCAGGAAGAGCAGTTGAAGTGAATCTACTACAAAATTAAATATTTTGCTAAATGTGGAATAGAATCAATCATTTTTTAAGCCATTGGAACTTTTTCTCCTTAAAGAAGAGACAGTTATACGTTCTCTGCTTCTTTCTATTGTGCCCAGACTAAATAATACTTTATGTGACATTGAAGTTACACTTTTAAGCTATAGGCAGTGGATTTAGCCGGAGTAATTGGCCATTATTTTGTTTGTATGCAATGCTTATCTCTTTCTGGAACCAGCTGGAAGCTTAACAATTTCTGAGCTAGTTTAGATACAAGGCAAAACAGGCTAACTGTGAAGTTAGCATGTGTTCCCGTGCCAATGTCTCTCTGCAGAGTATCTCATTTTGAAAGCCCTGAAGAAAACTCACAGCAGAAGCCTGCCGGTTAACTGTGTGCTCTCATTGCAAACAGTGCTTTCAGTGCACGAGCAACACGAAATTGCCAAGAGTCTTTATATTTTTAAATAAAAGCAGTAAGTAATAAGACATATTTGTATTTTCTTTTTACAAATGGTCTATCACAGCATAATCAGCATTTGGCCTTATCTAGATGATATTCTGTTGAGTCCAACCCTGAGACCGACAGTACTTTACAGAAGACAGAGTTTTTTCTTTCTCTCTTATTTATCCATCTGAAATCAGAAAGTCTTGTTTTGCTATAATAGTCACACGTCAATTCCCTCATTCTAACAGCTGTCTCTCCCTACAGTTTGAGAGATGGGCTCTTCTTCCTCAAAAGATAACCCATCACTCAGCAAACTGGAACATCCTTTGCCCACACAGCCTCCAGTGCTGCGGTTTCACATTAATGAACCAAAGGTAGCTCCCTAAATTAACTCCTAATATTTTAAAATGCAAATGGGCCAAGAGATTTTATTTAAAAAAAAAAAAAAAACTCTCACCAGAAATTCAAGATTTTTATGATTACTTACTGATTCATATGACACTACCATTTCATAAAACAGAGACTAGAGAAAGCAGGCTGTGAAAATAAGTTATTTAAGTCACAGTCTCCACTTTTCACAAGCAGTGGTTTCTTCTCAGCCACACCAAGCGTTTCATATGCAGTCACTCGTGCCGGTGGTCCAGGCAAACTCTCATTAGTTGAGCATTCTGTTCTTCACTTTTTCTTGCAGTATTCAGAACTTTTTTAGCCTGAATTACTCTCAAAGCACAATCCAAAATAAAGGAACGAGTTAACTGCTAGCAGTGCATCAGAAATCAGGAAGGGTAGATTCTTTGTTTAAATAAACATGTTTAAAGATATGGAAAATCAATTCCAAATCAGTCATCGAAATCTACATGCGGGAATACATTACATTTAAAAGGGAGTAAAAAATACTTGGTTTTAGTCAAGGTTGTGGTGAATCTTTTGGGCAACTTTTAAATTCAGACACCTTTCCAACCATGCAATTAAACAGAGTACCGGACGGAAAGATAACAAAACAGTTATTAGTGATCAAACTTACAAACTATATTTCTCTGGACTTTTCATCCCAGCAGATTTCAAATTCACCTTTCCAAGGAATATTTGACCTTCAAATATCAGGTCCTGTATCTCTTGATTCCCTGCATTCATCGTATGTTAGGAAATTCAAATTGGGATGTAAGTATATTTTTTCTGTCGACTGACTAATGAATTTTGGTTGTTTTCAAAATCTGCAACCCGTTCATTTTGCCAACTCTGCATTGCAGAGAAGTCTTAGACTGCGACCCCAGCTTGGCTCCTGCAAACAAAAAGAATTACTACAAAAAACGTTTTAAGTGTACAGCATTTGCTGGGGGGAAAAAGAGGAAATCCTGCAACCTGACAGACAACGCTGGGTCACAAACCCCCGGGGCCGCTGAATCTCCCGGCAGCCGGCCTGGGCGCTGTCCTAGGTGCTGCCGGCGCCATAGCGTGTACAAGCCCCTTACCTTCTGCCCCTGCGGGAGCTGCGAGTGTTTCCCAAACGTTAAGCAGGATGTTTCGCCACATCCCACTTTTCATACAAGTAACTACCCCGCGGCTATCCTCTTTGTCCGCTTCCCGAAGCTTTCCTTCAGACTGTTCCTCAAACTATGCCCCCGTCACTCCCCTCCCCCCCCCCCCACTTCTAGGCCCAAGTCCTCTGCGCTCATCTCTTGCTGCTTTAAGACAAGGAGTGGGGGAAGGGGAGGGAGGCCCGGAGAGAAGAGGGTGGGGGAAGGAATAAGAGGATTGGAGGGGGAGGGGAGGGAGGAGAAGGGGCGAAGAAACAAGGAGAAAAAGGTCCAGGAGGAAGGGGCTGAGGGGCGGGGTGAGTGGGACCAAGAAAGGTTAGAAGTGGGAGGCAGAAGAGGCGCCAACAAGATGGGCAAGTGATTAAGCACAGAAGATGGGTAAAGGAAAAAAGTAATGGAGAAAGGGCAAAAAGACGAGAAAGCTGTGAGGAAAAGAGTGCAGCAGGCTAAAGAAGGACAAGGGGCCTAGGGGGTCCAGAGAAGAGCAACCTGGATGGCGGGAGGAGTGACTAGACAAAGAAAGGACGTTGGGTGAATACTCGCACCGAAAGTGTAAAATGCAATCCTAAAATGAAGAGGAATGGAGAGACGGGGATTGCGGGGCGACAAGTGATATGGGACCGAAAAGTGACCAGTGCAGCGTAGTCCGGGGTCCGATGCGGCGCAAGCCCTAGAGGAGAGGGCGCTGAATCACTGCCGCCGGTCCCCCACCCCCACCCCTACCCCACCCCCTATCCGGGAGTGCCCGCAGTCCCCGCCTCCTCGGCCGCCGCCTCCACGGGGCGGGGCCCCGGCCCAGGACCAGGCGCCGCGGCTATAAATGGGCTGCTGCGAGGCCGGCAGAACGCGGTGACAGCCACAAACCCCAAGGCCTCCAAGATGAGCTACACGTTGGACTCGCTGGGCAACCCGTCCGCCTACCGGCGGGTAACCGAAACCCGCTCAAGCTTCAGTCGCGTGAGCGGCTCCCCATCCAGCGGCTTCCGCTCTCAGTCATGGTCCCGCGGCTCGCCCAGCACCGTGTCCTCCTCCTACAAGCGCACAGCGCTTGCCCCGCGCCTCGCCTACAGTTCGGCCATGCTCAGCTCGGCCGAGAGCAGCCTCGACTTCAGCCAGTCTTCGTCCCTGCTCAACGGCGGCTCTGGGGCCGGTGGCGACTTCAAGCTGTCCCGCTCCAACGAGAAAGAGCAGTTGCAGGGGCTGAATGACCGCTTCGCGGGCTACATTGAGAAGGTGCACTACCTAGAGCAGCAGAACAAGGAACTCGAGGTAGAGATCCAGGCGCTGCGGCAGAAACAAGCCTCACACGCCCAGCTGGGCGACGCGTACCACCAGGAGATCCGCGAACTGCGGACCACACTCGAGCTGGTGAACCACGAGAAGGCGCAGGTACAGCTGGACTCGGACCACCTGGAGGAAGACATCCACCGGCTCAAGGAACGCTTCGAGGAGGAGGCGCGGCTGCGCGACGACACTGAGGCGGCCATCCGCGCACTGCGCAAAGACATCGAGGAGGCGTCGCTGGTCAAGGTGGAGCTGGACAAGAAGGTGCAATCGCTGCAGGATGAGGTGGCCTTCCTGCGGAGCAATCACGAGGAAGAGGTGGCCGACCTGCTGGCCCAGATCCAGGCGTCGCACATCACCGTGGAGCGCAAAGACTACCTGAAGACAGACATCTCGACGGCGCTAAAGGAGATCCGCTCCCAGCTCGAGTGCCACTCCGATCAGAACATGCACCAGGCAGAAGAATGGTTTAAGTGCCGCTACGCCAAGCTCACCGAGGCGGCCGAGCAGAACAAGGAGGCCATCCGCTCTGCCAAGGAGGAGATCGCCGAATACCGTCGTCAGCTACAGTCCAAGAGCATCGAGCTCGAATCCGTGCGTGGCACCAAGGAGTCACTGGAGAGGCAGCTCAGTGACATCGAGGAGCGCCACAACCACGACCTCAGCAGCTACCAGGTAGGAACCGCGGCTGCGTGGCCAGACTGCGCCAGCGCCAGCTCCGCGCGTCCCCGACACTCACGCGCGTGCCCGAGAGCCCTCTCCGTCGCGCACCCTGGTGGCGGTTCGCCAGTACTCGCGCGCGCCTCAGACCCCCGTTAGTTACAGCAAAGTGTCCTCGCCCTTCCCCATCCCATCCACACTCCTGCCCCACCCACCAGCCCCAGCTGCCTGAGAGTTCCGACCTTTTTCGAAAACGTAATTTCTAGTTTTTGCACGCTGGAGCGTTTAAAGTAGGAAGTACACATTCAGGTAGTTGATAAAGCGGCAACTTTAGAAAAGATTTTGTAGAAACGTACATATTCTCTACTTTTCCAGCAGTGATCCAAAGGACTCTCAAAGTGGGCTTCAGCCCAAAGGGCCCAGAGGGAACGACTAAGTCAGCCGTGGGGTCCCCCGTGCATGTTTGTTTCCTGTTAAGGTTTGTTCTCGGTCCCCTGGTCCCCAGTAGTGATGTTCCCAGGAAATGTCTTATTGATCTAGTTTGTTTGCAAATCCCTTAGATTCATTTTTACTTAATTTAATTTTTTTTTCTTTTTTTTAAAGTATGGGAGAGAGGTCCGAGACATTTGCGGAGCTGAAGGGAGGGAAGGCAGAATGATAATGGGAAGGGGACAGCAAACGGTTTATGGCGGAAGTTGCTATGTGGAAGGATAAGTCTATGGAGACCTGTGTCTGTTTCAGGACACCATCCAGCAGTTGGAAAATGAGCTTCGGGGCACAAAGTGGGAAATGGCCCGTCATTTGCGAGAATACCAAGATCTCCTCAATGTCAAGATGGCTCTGGATATCGAGATCGCTGCATACAGGTATGGTGATCACTGTCGACGTAGCCGAATAGTAACTGCACTGCAGAGGCGGACGGGGCAGAACCTTCCCCGCTTAAAGCAGTCTTAAACCACTGGCAAGTTTTCTTTCTTAATTAGGAAGGAATTATTCTAAAGACCTGCAAGTATGATTTTACTATTTTTTCACACAGCTTTAAAAGAATGAACGTTAGTTGAAATAAAGTGTTGTGAACTACACGTTGGGGGGGGCTGATTAATTTCAACGCTTGTGTTTAAATTTCGCATTTTAGAGAAAATGTTTTCTTCGTGTCTGAAGCAAAAACAAATTTATAATTTTCAGTATTTCATCTGATGATTTCAGCTTTTCAATTTTACTATAATGTCAAGGACAACCACCAGGACATCCTATTTCTGTTTCTCTATTATAGCTTACTATTGCCATCATCTGGCTGAAAATAGATACAGATTGATAAAATAAAATATAGATATATTTATTTTTATAACTATAGAGATAATCTAGACATACTACATATTGGACTATGAGTATAGATTATATACCTAGATATGTAGCATATGTGTGTATATGTGTAGAGTAGGAGAGAGGAGAGATTATAAGTCTACTAATTGATGTAACCTTTCTGTTGACTTATACTGAAAGGGGAAGATGCTTGATTAAACAACAGTTTTTGTACTACCAATAAGGTAATTATAATATTACAAAGTAAATTGCACTCAGAGAGCTCTCTTCTCAGGAAAGCTGAATAATTAAATATATACTTTATAATCGAAGACCAGTTTATAACTTGACACATCCATATTAGTGCCTAGCTGTAATTTGATATAGTATAAGTTCCGGAGTATGCTTAATAGTTTTGTAAACATTGTTGAACAATTATATTTGCTTAAAAATATTCTAATATACATCCTGAAAATCCAAATGCTCAAAGAGGTCACTAAGTTTTCTACACACTAGGGTGCTTTTTAACATATTTATGTTGCACCAAATGGAACACTGCAGGGCTGAGACTTAGGGGCCAGGCATAGCTACTGCAGCAGGATACCATCAGAGAGAATCTGTCTCTATTACTGAATATGACACAAAATCCCAAAAAATGATAGCAGGCATTACACTGGCTTAATGAAATCTTTTATTTAGGTGATTGCATTTATTCCAAGGTAGCTACGTGAGTGACCCATAATGTAATGAAGCTCAGAAGTCCCAATGAAATGTTAACTATGGCTTATCTTCTTTGATTCTCTCCTCAGAAAACTCCTAGAGGGTGAAGAGACCAGATTTAGCACATTTTCTGGAAGCATCACCGGACCTCTGTATACACACCGGCTGCCCTCAGTCACAATATCTGGTAAGATTCAGAAAACCAAGGTAGAGGCTCCCAAGCTAAAGGTCCAGCACAAATTTGTTGAGGAGATCATAGAGGAAACCAAAGTGGAAGATGAGAAGTCAGAAATGGAAGATGCCGTGACAGCCATTGCAGAGGAATTGGCAATTTCCGTGAAAGAGGAGAAGAAAGAAGAGGCAGCAGAAAAGGAAGAGGAACAAAAAGCTGAAGAAGAAGTTGTAGCTACCAAAGAGTCTCCAGTGAAAGCTACTGCACCTGAAGTTAAAGGAGAGGAAGAAGGTAAAAAGGAAGAAGAAGGCCAAGAGGAAGAAGAGGAAGAAGAAGAGGGTGCTAAATCAGACCAAGCCGAAGAAGGAGGATCCGAAAAGGAAGTGTCTAGTGAAAAAGAGGAAGGTGAGCAGGAAGAAGGAGAAACAGAGGCTGAAGGTGAAGGAGAGGAAATTGAAGCTAAGGATGAAAAGAAAACTGAGAAGAAGACTGAAGAAGTGGCTGCCAAAGAAGAGCTGGTGCCAGAAGCCAAGGTAGAAAAGCCAGAGAAAGCCAAGTCCCCTGTGCCAAAATCACCCGTGGAAGAGGTGAAACCAAAAGCAGAAGCTGAAGCTGGAAAAGGTGAGCAGAAAGAGGAAGAAGTGAAAGTTGAGGAGGAAAAGAAAGAAGCAAAGGAATCTCCCAAGGAAGAGAAGGTAGAGAAAAAGGAGGAGAAACCAAAAGAAGTGCCAGAGAAGAAAGCTGAATCCCCAGTAAAGGAGGAAGTTGTGGAGGAGGTAGTCACCAAACCCGTAAAGGTGAGCTTAGAGAAAGATGCCAAAAAGGAGGAGAAGCCACAGCTGAAGGAGAAGGAGAAGGAGAAAGCAGAAGAAGAGGGAAGGAGCAAGGAGGAAGTAAGTGACCAAGGTTTAAAGGAATCCACAAAGGAAGACATAGCTATAAATGGGGAGGTGGAAGGAAAAAAGGAGGAAGAGAAGGAAATTAAGGAGAAGGGCAGTGGAGAAGAGGAGAAAGGGGTAGTCACAAATGGGTTAGACTTGAGCCCAGCTGATGAAAAGAAAGGAGGTGATAAAAGCGAGGAGAAAGTGGTGGTGACCAAAAAGGTGGAAACAATCACCAGTGAGGGGGGAGACGGTGCTACCAAGTACATCACTAAATCTGTAACCGTCACTCAAAAGGTTGAAGAGCATGAAGAGACCTTTGAGGAGAAACTAGTGTCTACTAAAAAGGTAGAGAAGGTCACTTCACACGCCATAGTAAAGGAAGTCACCCAGAGTGACTAAGATTTGAGTCCATTGCAAAAGGTTAAGCCATATGACAATTTCAAAATGCATGTGATTGACAGCTTCAAAACAGAACGGGTTCTCCCATGGGGGCTCCAGACGTTGTATTTTACTTTGTGCAATATGAGGGAACTGCATGCAAGCTCAGGGTGCTCCCTCCTCAGTCTTTGGGGGATTCAAATGCATGATATTGTATGTACCTGGGGAATTTGCCAATTTCCTAAGCTGTTGGAAGAGGGGCATTCGGGGGGAGGGATTTCTTGAGATGTATTACGCAAAGAACCAACTGAGCCAAAAATAATAAATGAAACACAGAACTCTCTTAGCCTTAAGAAAGCTATATATGAATAATTATGTTTACCTCACTGGTGCATTTAAAATGGACTTTTGTTCATGGGAGAACCTCGCTGACATGCATAGTTTGCAATCTTTCATTGACTGATGTTAAACGTCACAGCAGTACATGCTCAATAAAGGTCATATTGGAAACATAATCGGTGGCTTGGTGTCATGTCATTTCAAAGTAAAATCTCCACTTCCTGAATCTTTCCCTAGAGTTAATTATTGGAGGGGGGGATTATAAGTGACCTGCACTTTTATCACTGTTTCACTGGAGTGATTACTTGGAAAAAAACAATTGCTGAAAACATTTTCAGGTGTCAAAATCTTTATTTAGTCCAAACTTCATTCCAAATCATATTTTTTGAAAAAAATTCAGAGAAGAAAATAAAATCGGTGGAGTGGAAGTCTTCAATCTCCTGATGTTTCAGTCCCAAACCAGAACTCAGAGAACTTCAAGACAAGAGGGGCAATAAAGGAGTCATTACTTGCTCCTCGGAGTTGGGATACAGGTAAAGGCACTCATGGCATTTATTACAATGTGTCCAGTGTAAACTGTGCTGAAATCACTTACACATCTAACAAGAAACATCTAGTCTCAAATGTGTGATTCTGGCTCACACACACAAAATCTGCATCATTGATTCTTGCTTTTGTTGATGGAGATTTGTACCTTTAGCGTTTTGCTAATTGGGGAATACCATGTCAAAAATAAATAAAATATCCTAATTGGAAAAAGAAGAATGAGATTCTCTGTTACAGGCAACAAACGTTTTTAGATAAAAAGGCCTAATCTTGACCAAGGGTATCTTTTAGATCTTTGTGATCATTAATATACTAATTAATATATTTTTCCATATCCATATTTTTGTTTCTTATTAATAGGATCAGTTTCAAAAATATAATCCTTGATACTTTAAAAAATTTTCTTTCAAGATATCCCAAGTTTAATTTCTAAATGTGCCCAGATAGCTCACTGTTAATGGCAATTTTTGTAATGATGTTTTCCAATCATTAGTCATTTACCAGTTCTCAAAATTTTTGCTATATGTGCATATCATTTGTACAAATACTCAGTGTTGTTCTTTAAAATAACTTGTGTTTTAAGTTAAAATACTTCTTATTTTTTTCTGAAGTAACAATATTCATGACACCTAAAATGAAACAGAATTATTTGAATATAATCAGCAAAAACTGATGCTAGCAACATAGATGCTATTTTTTTAAAGAGTGTATTAGACTAATACGGGTAACTCCTGGAATGGAAGAAACAGCCAAGGAAGCATGTTTTGAGGAACACTGGCTAGGACAGTTCCAGGGACAGAGTTTTTTCAGCTCTGTGGTTGAAAAAAACGGCAGAAATCATGGTGCAGTTTTTTCAGCCACAGAGCTGATTGAGCTCAAAACTTTGTATCACTTGAGTGGAATTTCAGGAACAGAGCATATGCTTGCCTCACAACTTGACCAGCAAAGGGAGAAGCACCTTGATTGACAGTCTTCCACTAAGACTGACTCCAATGACAGAACAGCAACTCCCAAAAAATGTCTGGGAGTTGTTATCAGAAGTGGAAACAGAGGCTAAATTAATATTGATCAGATAGTTGAATTATTAAAGTACCTACTAAATATGTAACCACTGCTATAAAAATATTCATCTGTTTACACCTCAGATTGTCACATTTACCAGCACTGATCCTTGAGCTTAGAAACCTTTTGTGTGTCTGTGTGTGTGGCATATACTATTTAAAAACAACAAGATCAATCAGCAATCCCCCAAGGCCAACATATAAACTTGTCCCTTCATCTCCTAACCTTCCATTCAACCATATAATTTTCTTTCCTAGAATAAAGGAATTTTGGTAATACTTTCATGTATTTAAGAGACAGAATCACTATTTTGCCCTCTTTAAAAATAATATAACAACATACCTTTGATAAGCCATGCAAACATTTTCAACTTTTATCAAATTGCCTAACTGATTCATTAATTCAAAAATATTTATTGAGGACAAGGGCCTAGAAGTACAATGGTCTTCTAGAATCACTCATTCTTTTGCCAATTTCAATTGTTACACTATCATTTAAAGAGAAAAGAGATTGAAATTCAAGTTTCCAAATGTGTTCAGTGACAAGAAGAGACTTTTTTAAACTAAGCCGAAATCTCCAAGTGTTTAGGAAATTAGAATACTTTTTCTCTGGCTTCAATCTCTGGCTATAACTACATTAAAACAAACAAAACAAAACAAAAAACTCACTGCCGTGGAGTCAATTCCAACTCATAGAGGCCCTGTAGGACAGAGTAGAACAGCCCCATTAAGTTTCCAAAGTTGTAATCTTTATGGTGGCAGACTGTCTCATCTTTCTCTCATGGAGCAGCTGGTAGGTTCCAATCGCCGATCTTCTGGATAGCAGACAAGCGCATAACCACTGCACCACCAGGGCTCCACTAAGCTGCTGAAAATAGAATCACTACTTTTCCAGTAAATTACCTAAGAGATACAATTTCATTTTCAATATTGTAAGAAGTACCATCCCCCACGTGTCTGTCAGTGTATTGTACTGTGGGGCTTGCATGTTGCTATGATGCCGGAAGCTCTGCCACCGGTATTCAGATACCAGCAGAGTCACCCATGGCAGACAGGTTTCAGCTGAGCTTCCAGACTAAGACAAACTAGGAAGAAGAACCCAGCGGTCTACTTCTGAAAAGAATTAGCCGTGAAAACCTTATGAATAGCAGCAGAACATTGCCTGATATAGTGCCTGAAGATGAGCTCCCCAAGTTGGAAGGCACTCAAAAGACAACTGGGGAAGAGCTGCCTCCTCAAAGTAGAGTCGACCTTAATGACATGGATGGAGTCCAGCTTTCAAGACCTTCATTTGCAGATGTGGCACAACTCAAAACGAGAAGAAACAGCTGCAAACATCCATTAATAATCACATGAAGTGCGAATCTAGGAAAACTGGAAATCGTCAAAAATGAAATGGAACGCATAAACATGGCTATCCTAGACATTAGTGAGCTGAAATGGACTGGTATTGGCCATTTTGAACAGGACAATCATGCTCTACTATGCTGGGAATGACAACTTGAAGAGGAATGGCGTTGCATTCATCATCAAAAAGAACATTTCAAGATCTATCCTGAAGTACGAATGCTGTCAGTGATGGGTTAATATCCATACATCTAGAAGGAACACCGGTTAATACGACTATTATTCAAATTTACTCACCAACCACTAAGGCCAAAGATGAAGATATTGAAGATTTTTACCAGCTTCCACAGTCTGAAATTGACTGAACATGCAATCAGGATGCAT
>NW_004444027.1:595607-596901 GCF_000243295.1 Trichechus manatus latirostris
TGAGTCAGAACTGACTCGCTGGCACCTAACAACAACAATAACAAGAAGTACCAAAGCCAGTTAATTCTCAATTTTCAAACATAAGTAAACTGAGAGACAGAAAGTTTAAAGAAACTAGATGCTAGAACTGGGATTTAACCCAGGCAATTTGGCTCCAGAGCACAAGCCTTAACCCCTGTACCATAATGCCCTGGAAATCCTCCCATTGTGGCCATCTCAATTTATGAGGGCACTCAGCACTGGTCATTTCTTTTCAGGCTGAAATAAAGAAAACATGAATCTTTCTTTTAATATATTTACATATTTCTTCACATTTTAAAAAATGAATGTGATATCCTCTTATCTATGGCACGATGCTTATACCACAAGAAGAATAAAACACCCAAACACAAAATACGTAGTGATTCTTTCTACCACAACAGCTTGCAGTTTACATAATGTGGCAAACACTTCTCTCAAAGTTACTTTAATATTCAATAGAAAAAGAAAGTGTTATTTCTAGAACATGTCCTTTTATTGCCAGTCAGTGCAGACACAGTATTAAACCATGAGGCTATTCGTTTCCACAACAAATAGATGGGTTGTTCCAGTTTAGAGTAGTCGAGGAAGTCATTTTTTCTAGTGGTTTATAAAATTTGCCTTAGATTGAATTATTTTATTGGTTCTACAAAAACTTCTTCCATTTCCAGGGCTCTTCCTACCCTTATAAGTGTAGAGTTTTGGGAAAAGCATTGGATTTGAGTTTGAATCTCAAGTTTATGACAGTAAAATTATGTGTCTTGGGTCCATTATATCATCCTCCTAAGATTTTATTCCGTTATCTGTAAAATACTCTTCAAAGAGCTTCTGAGGAAATTAAATGAGTGAAAATACCTAGCACTATAATAGGCACAAAATAGCTGATCAAAATACATTTACTGGAGGTATTGAATTTTAAATTGAATCAAAGCTAAAGATACAGATTTTATTAATTTGAAGATAAGAAATTAATTGAACAGAAGATAAGCTAGATAACTGGTATTCTAAAAATTAAACACTTATGCTCATCAAAAGAGGTCACCAAAAGAGTAAAATGAGAACCTTCACACTGGGAAAATATTTTTGGCTATTACAAATCAGACAAAGCTCTAACTTCTAAAATCTACAAGAAAATCCAACACCTCTACAACAAAAAGACAAAAAATCCAATTAAAAAATGGGCAAAGGAAATGAACAGACATTTCACCAAAGAAGACTTTCAAGCGGCCAACAAACACATGAGGAAATGCTCACGATCATTAGCCATTAGAGAAAT
>NW_004444027.1:598356-605511 GCF_000243295.1 Trichechus manatus latirostris
ATTTTCTTATATATGATTTCAATATAGATTGTGATAAGAATGAGTTTATAAGAATAAGTATATAGCATAAAATATACCTATACCCATATTTACACATATTTTTCCATCAGTATATGCATATATTAATCATCAGCATATAGAGAATTTGGAAAGAGGAAAGAACTGAATTTTTAACTGAAGTAGACTATGAAGGCTGTTTATATACCAAGAATCTATGTACATAATCATGGAGCTTAAAAGTTCCCTAAAGCAAGTTTCTTAAAACAATATTGAGAGTGAGAGGGAGAAATTGTTTTCTGGTAGACCTCTGAAGACAACATTAATCTCCAAACCCATACTGATTGTGCTCAATGCCATAATGCCAGACTGTCAGAGTTATATTTGCCTTCTTATTTGAGATATTTTGAAAAGTTATCCCATCATATCTTCAAGAAGTTATTAAACCTAGGTAATACTATTTTCGATCAAAAGCCCTTTTTTTTTCTTTTTTAACATTAAAGAGAAGAATCATTCTAGTGCAGGAAGTTTGGCCTACTTATATAGGCCTCCATGCCTGTAGCCTTGTTAGTCTTGTTGTGTGTGTGTGTGTGTGTGTGTGTGTGTGTGTGTGTGTGTGTTGGATGGACGGGGGAAGGACAGGAAGGGAGCAAAAAATAAATGGTCCAAGAACTTGAGTGATAACATTGTCTCCAGATAGCAGACACAGGGGATTGATTCATGAATCTGATTTAAGATTGTAGGATCACAAGTCAGGAATCAGCTTCAAGTATCATACGCTCTATCTTTTAGCATTCTTAAATTCATAAGAGAGTAGGCCATGACAGCTAAAAGAGATGTCAGTGACACTGGCATTCTTGTCTAATTGGTTCTCAGCTTAATCTTAAAGGAATTTTGGTAAAGAGGGCAAAATTACTAGTTCAGATTAGGGCTTCTGTATCTCCTTAATTTTAATTGTTCATAATCTCCTCTTATAAACCAGACAGATGGAAAACACAGGGCAGTACAGCACAGAGAGCTTTGCCCTGGGACTCGGGAGGCTTGGGTCTCAGGACAAGTCACAACACCACAACACCACAACACTTCCCACTTTAAACTTGGAAAACTCAAGAATGCTTTTAAACCTGAGATAATGCTTTTAAATATTCCTCAGTTTAGATGTCAAAAATGTACTCTTAGAAAGACTGCAACAGGCTAAATAAAGAGCAATTTGCACTTGAACTACTTACTGTGTGCTAATATTTGGAAGGATAAAGTTAAACATTATTAACTTATATCCATTTAAATATATGATAATATATGACTATCTTAAAGAACAAAGAGAAAACTATCCTCCCTTTTCTCTTCTCTGGATTCTTCTTAATCAAGGCTGCCTACTTGATTTTGGACTTAAAGACATCCATTTAACCACCACTATAGGGTTGCTATGTGGAAACCTTGGTGATGTAGCGGTTAAGAGCTATGGCTGCTGACTACCAGGTGCTCCTTGGAAACCCTACGTGGCAGTTTTACTCTGTCCTATAGGGTTGCTATAAGTCAGAACTGACTCAGTGGCAAAAAGGGAATGTTAGAAATGAGTCCTTGGGTAGTGCAAACAGTTAACGTGCTTGGCTACCAACCAAAAGATTGGAAATTCCAGTTCACCCAGAGGCTCCATGGAAGAAAGGCCTGGCAATCTACTTTGAAAAAAATCAGCCATTGAAAACCCTATGGAGCACAATTCTACTTTGACAAACCTGGGATCTCTACGAGTCAGAGTCCACTCAATGACAACTGGTAGTAATTATTATTAATATAATTCTTGTGACCTAAAGGAAGCAGCTGTTACGTCTCCTTTAGAGATCCAGCAATTGAAACAGATGTGGTGGCCATAAATCCATGGCAACTGGTTTTTAACCTACAATTTAATACATACAGTGACAGAGAAGTTACTTTGTTGCAAAATGCAGTTTGAACTATTTGAAAGATCTTTACACTGATCCCATATCTGACCCACTATTACTTTTACCCAATGGTGCAAGGTCTGGGGAGTCATATACATCCCTATTCCCTTTTCCCCAGGATGAACCTTCAGAGAGGTGAGGGCACATGTCCCAGCCCAAATACCTCACAAGAATAATAACAATTGTTGAGTTTATTATCTACCAGACACACTCTTCTAGGCACTTTACCTATTCATAATTTAATCCCCAAAACAAACATATTTGTAAGTATTATTTTTATCACCATTTTTGGATACATTTGGGTGTAAGGACTAAATTCTAGGCCTTTCTCATATCAAAACCCATTGCTTTTCCACTGATAGGAATACAATAAAAACAGAGGCATCTGATCTATTTGTAAAATGACTAAGCTAACTCTAAGAGCTCAATGTAACCTTTCCCCCAAACTCTACTCTTGTTGCCTAGGAATCAACTTCTACTATTGTTAAGGAAATAAGTTTCTTGGAGGTCAGGCTAAAGAATGTGAATACCTCATGGAAACTCATTTTTTCCCTGATGGAAACTCTTTGTTCCCAATCTCCTCTGGAGAATAATGCTCTGAGCAAGGAAACTTTTAACAAACCACTCCCAAAAATTTCCATCTTGTCATTGCTTTGTAACCAACATGAAGCCCTTCCTTGACTCCAAGTTTTTCAATTATGTCCTTTAGCCAATGTATTCATGCAACCAATAATGTTGAAGATTATGCTTTACTTTGTCTCACCTTTGACTGACCTCAATCACTGTAAATCAATCAGAATATTGTGTTTTGTACTTCCTCCTCCAGCCCATAACTGTGTGCCCCCAACTGATCCCCCTTGGATTCCTGTATTCCATTTACTGGGACTCCACATTTCCCCATTGCAATGTTCTTTTGTGATGCAGCTGTCTTTATTCCCTCAAGAAAACTCTTTACTTTCAATTTTAACCAGGCTTCATGATTTTGCTCTATGAAATCACTAGTATATTACTGAAAAGACAACATAGACATGGGCTATGTTTGTTCACCCCCGGATTAAACTTTTTATCTGTTGGGCTTAGCCCACCCTAAGCAGTCCCTATTATGCATTTTTTAGTTTATGGAGGCATTAACTGACCTTCAGAGAATGTTACTTTAAAATTCATTGTTAGATAAGTGGCAGAAACATCATACTCAACAATGAGCTCCCCTCGTTTATTTTCTAGTTTCTGTTGAGACAGAACCCCCACAATGCTAAATTCTTTACCTGGCTTTGTCCCCGACGGCATTGTATTGCAAAATCAATTCCTTTGCTGGACCCCCCCCCCGCCTCCCAACCCCCTCAGCTTTGCATTTGAATCCTGCTTTTGCTTAGAGACTATAGTAAACCCCTTTGTGCCTGTGTAGTATGATTAAAAGTGGTGCTGACATAACTTGTATGAACTCCCTACCTGTAAACCCCTTTAAAAGTAACTTACCTGCCGGCCCTTGGCAAGCAGTCTTGGTAGCAGCAGCTCTGACTGACTCCATTTTCCTTGTACAAGGAAATAAAGGTGTCATTCTTGTTCTCCTACCTCGGTCTCTCGTTTACTGGCCAATATGAGGCATGCGGGGTAAGAACCTGGGGATTTCACCTGGTAACATTTCTGGTGAGCCAGCCAGGAGCCATCTGCTGGGTTCCTGAGGTGGATCAGAAAACAGAACAGCCTTGATGTCTGGTGCCACCAGGAGATTTCTCCTAGAGACCTTGGAGCAGCTCTGAAAGTTGATCCCCACCACCACCACCAACACACACACATCCTGGTACCCAAATGATTGCTCTGTGAGAGACATAGAACGCACCTGGTTTGTTTGGTAAGTGCCTAGGTAAGGCCTTAGAAGAGTCCCAAGAAGCAGAAGAAATTGACCGCTGAGGGCATAAAAGGCTCAGGTACTTGTTAAATTAATGCACCAGATTAAGTTGTGTAAGTGTGTGTATCTAGAGAATGGAGAACGTTCAAGGGATCACGACATGTGACCCACTAAGATGCATCCTTAAGAACTAGGAACAGAGATTCAGACAGACATGGCTCTGGCAGCATGCTTGTCCTTTTCCTACTTTTGCCACTTTAAATATATGCCGAATAAAATCTTTTTGCTTTACTAAACTTTGTGGTGTTTTCACCCTACAAGAGTTAGTTGCTGCAGGGATTCTAAAACCACGAATTCCTTGAGGAGATCTGGACTGCCGAACAGAAGCCGGCAAAAAAGAGAGGTCCTATCTTCTGGACCCAATCATTTGCGCGCCACGTTCCTTCAACACTGACAGGGTGAGTGCTTTGCTTATTCTTTTATTCTTTTTGGTTTTTTCTCATGTTTTCTTAAGTTTTGTTCGACATATTTGTTTGAAAAACCAGTTGTTTGATTAAGGAGAATCTTTCTTAGATTTTTACTTGATCGTTTCTTTAAGAGTGATATCTAGTAACTCTTGGTGAACTGCAATTTAGGTCTAGATTCGGGCATTTGAAACATTAAAGAGGTAGTTCTATTTTCAAAGAGCTCTGAGCCACTATAAGCCCAAAAATTTGGGCACGGGTCAACCAGTAAAAGACATTAGGGTGGTCATCGGCACTCATCACAAGCGTTAAAGATTCTTGTGACAGGATAAGTTGTCGTCAGACAGGTTAGAGCACTAGGCTGCCTGCCACCCACAAGCAAACACTCTCGCAATAAAGGTACACATTGGTCTAAGCGAAACACCTGTCCAAACTCCGCAGCATTCCTCCTTAGGTTTCTTTTTGTGGCTCAGAAAAAACCTGGAAAATGGTGTTCTGTTTTGCCGAACTCACAGGGAGAAGTGGTAGCTCCGTACCTGTTTTATGATAGAGTTTCTCAATAAAGAATCACAATAGTATTCTTCCATCTGATGCTCTGGCAAGTTAAAAGTTTTATCTAAAATCTGTTATTTCCGTTGAATTCAGTCAATCTTACCACAAATTGCTATATACACTTTAAGAAACTAGAATCCCATATCCTTGTTTTGTGTGGTATTGTTTGGTGAGTTTGTGTGGTCTTTCTGTCTCCTTTTGCTTTGAGAGCTTGCTTCTGGTCTAGAGCATTGTGTCTAAGTTTCTGTCTTGTATCAGGTTGGAGGCTATGGCTGAGAATTGTTTTTTGTAAGGCTGTTTTAGAACCTCAGTTCTTTCCTCTTCCAAGAAAAACTGTGTCTTGTGTCGGTTTTATGATTTAGATTTTTAGTAGCTATATTGCAGAACTTTATGTTTAAGTCAATCATAAAAACAAAGCCTTTCTAAGTAACTTAAGCTAGACATTACATGAAATGTGTTTTATTTAAAGAAAAAGGATAATTTTGTCTTAAAGTAAAACTAACAGTTCCAGAGTATGAAAAAGGAGGCAAGCCTAGAAAAAAAAATTTCTAAAGGGTTTTGGTATTTACTGGGTAGATAAAAGGGCAGAAAGCAAAACTGCCTTCTAAGAGAATAATAAAAGGGAAAGAAATTAGTTATCTTTTGCCTTTCAAAATGCCTTAATCAATTTAAACATATTGTAAATGAACCAGAACAGCCTAATCTTGTCTTCTACCGTAAGTCAAAAAAATAGAGAGGGTGGGACAACATCAGGGTTCTTCAGCCCCCAGTCTCCAAGGTCAAATAGAAATCACAACGAGACACACCTGAAATGGCCTGGGAAAATGTTTCCAACTCTCACCAGACACTGAAGGTTATATCCATGTCAATGAATTGGTCAGCTGAGCAGAGACTTTGTGGTTTCCAAAGCCAGTCAATAAAATCTTTAAGGGATAAAATTAGATTGGGAAAATATGAGAAATAGTAAAAGTTGAATGAAAACTTAGAATGTTTAAACAGATTTTCTTTCAACAACAGTTATGTTTTATGGTATACAGGCTTAAAATAATTTCTAAGAACTTTTAGGTAACTTATTCATGTTAAATAGAGTTAACAGACATTTGTCATAATTTAAGCTGATATACTTTTGCTTTTGATGCCACAAGAGAAAGGATATATATGTGTGTATATTTGGGTCTGCTAATGAGTGTGTTCATTTTTGCCCTTTATAAGAGGTAAGCAGCAAAGACGGTATTTAAGAGATTTATTAAAATGAAATTTATTTGATATGGTCAAAAGTTTCATCTGACTGAAGTTTAATGGTTTAATTTATGAGATTTTTTAGGAGCTTTAACTTTAAATAAAATATAAAACAAAGAATTGGGTTTCTTGCTGTTAAAAATAAAATTTTTCTTTGATTTCTGAGTTGATGGGTTACTTCATTCTTTGTGTAATCTGCCTCAGAGGCAGAGGTTTGGCCTCTCATTAGAATAAGTTTCATAAGCCGAAAACCAAGTCACAAGGCTTTAAAAAACAAAAGCCAAGGTTTTTACTTTAGATCTTTGGTTGATTAACTTAAAATATTGTTTCATGGTGACCTATAATAAACTCCTGACAACTCTGAAACTTCATAGAAAGTCACAAAAAAAATTTTATAAAGGAAAAGTGCTAAAAAGTTTTATTTAATAAATTACTTGGAAGGTGTTGTCAAAATCAAGAAAAAAACCTGATTATATTTGGGGTAAGATTTATATGTTAGTATTTCCTCTTTTGCTTTTGCCAAATATTAGATAGCAAATGCATAATATTATGTCATAATTTTATTATTATTTCTTAATTGCTAACTTGGTCGCAACTTTATCAAAGCCAATGGTTTGATTGGGAATTCACATCATTTACCTATGAAGTTTTCTTTTATTACTATTCAGGTATTTAAAGATTTGATAATCTTGGTATATTCTTGGTATATCCTGGTATTATGTCTCAAGATTATTATATATCTAAAGCTCTTTTAAAAAAAAAGGCTAACGGTTATAGTTAGAGGCATTTTTATCTAAAGTTTTTTTTTAACTGATTTTATATGGCCTTTACGTTATGCTTGTAATTAATTTCTATCAGGTCTTTCACTATAAGAGTATTATTTTTATAAGTTATCATGGCCATATTAAGTTTTGTCATCTGCAGATAAGTTTTTTTACTTGGTGATTTGCTGAAAACATTTAACCAAAATATCTTACCAAAAAGATGGACTATATTGGACTTCCAAAAACGATTGTGACTGGACTGAATAAAATTTCCAAAACTCCTATACAGAAGCTGACTGTGGCTGATCTAGAATCACATGGAACAGAAATTAACTACATAAGACTGA
>NW_004444027.1:607370-649089 GCF_000243295.1 Trichechus manatus latirostris
AGTACTCCATTGTGTGTATGTACCATAGTTTGTTTATCCATTCATCTGTTGATGGGCATCTAGGTTGTTTCCATCTTTTTGCTATTGTGAACAATGCTGTCATGAACATGGGTGTGCATATGTCTATTCGTGTGACAGCTCTTACTTCTCTAGGATATATTCCTAGAAGTGGGATTGCTGGATCATATGGTATTTCTATTTCTAGCTTTCTAAGGAAAGGGTATATCATTTTCCAAAATGGTTGTATCATTATGCATTCCCACCAGCAGTGCATAAGAGTTCCGATCTCCCTGCACCAACTCTACTGGTTTTAAATGATCCCTTTCCAACTGACAGTGAGTTTACATGGGCAATCTCTTGTTTAGATTCCTGGTGAATGCATGGGCAATGCACTTGGAGAATTTCAAGATTACCTTTAGATATTCATAGTGATGATACTAGTAAATATTGAAAAGGTAATGTTAAATTGTTACACACTATAAAACGAGAGTCAAAAAGAAACCCATTGGTCCAACACTCAGGTATAGTTGTTAGCTTTAATTCCTAGTTATGGTATAGTTGAACTGGAGAAATCTTTAAGAAAGTTATCAATCATTATTAGACAAATGACAGACAAAGTTGCTAATGAGATAAAGACACAACAGTGATCTCTGACCTCATTAGCCAAGGTGACATGAAATAACAAAATAGCCTTAAGATTTTTTTATTAGCTGAAGAAAGCATAGTCTGTGCTGTAGCAAATACCTCTTGCTGCATTTGGATAAATAACACAGGAGAAGTAGATGAGGTTATACATAGAATTAGACAGCAAGCTACTTGGTTACACAGTGTAACACCCTTACAAACACCAGATTTACTTGGTTGGTTACCATCAAGAATAAGTAAGTACATGGGCTAGATCACTAATGCAAGGGATAGTAGTGTTCTTAGTCTGCCTCCTGATAGTATTAGGCATAATAAAATTTATCTTCAATTGTCTTCCATACCTAAAAGGGCAAAAGAAGGCTTCGGGCTAAAATGTTGATGTACATTGAGTCTGCTCCCTTCGGTAATGCAACTGACATCACTCTTACTTAAGATCATGGTGAAGAATCAGATGATATCTGGTGGAAAACCAGCACCGTGAGTTTAAAGATCCTGCCATGGCCACCATCTAAGGGCTCGACTAAGTCCAGGTATTAATATCTCCAATCTCCAATCAAAAGAAAAAAATGATTTAAGAGATAACATTGGAGCCATTATTCCCAGTCCGTGAGCATAAAAAATGTGACTCAGCTGGAGCTGGACTCACAAAGACTCATAAATACACATCAACTGGGCCCTGAGGTATAAAGACAATTGCAAAGACAATCTGAAAAAAAGAGAATCTTTTAGGGAGACATTCACATAAACAGGGCATAAAAGCCACTGTTTTTCTTTTAATATTTAGTAAATAGTCAGTTATAAACCAACAAGAGGTCAGCAGCCACAATGAAAGGCCTAGGTCCAATATTTGCCCCTTCCTGAAAATATGCCAAACAATTCCAGCCAGGTTATAGTTCAAAACAGACACTGGTCTTGAATGACCAATGTCCAAAAAGAAATGGGAGGAGTGAGACAGAACACCCACAGTGCTGTATTCTTTACCTGGCTTCCTCCCCTACAATATTGTATTGCAAAATCATTTCCTTTGCTGGGCTCCCTGCCCCCTCAGCTTTTCATTTGAATCCTGCTTTTGCTTAGAGACTGTACATAAACCCTATTGCACCTGCCTAGTATGATTAAGAATGTTGCTGACGTAACTTCTAAGAACTCCTTACTTGTTAAACCCCTTTAAAAGTAACTTACCTGCCGGCCTTTGGCAAGCAGTCTTGGTAGCAGCAGCTCTGACTCCATTTTCCTTGTACGATGAAATAAAGGTGACTTTCTTGTTTTCTCACCTGGGTCTCTCATTTATTGGCCAATGCAAGTTATGCAGAGTAAGAACCTGGGGTATCCACCCGGTAACACCATCATCCTGTGTCTGTGCATACAAATTTATTTTGTGGAATCGTTTTTACCAAATAAAATATATTAAGATTCTGATAGGTGCATGAGACACTTAAAGTCTCTCTTTTTTTCCATTTCTCAGACTCTTAAGAAAGCAATGAGGACAGAAATGAGTGTTTCTTCTGTTAGTCACCTATAATACATAACAGGTTCCATAGGATACAGTAATGTGCCTCTGCCTATCATCTTTGATCAATACTTTGTTCCTCAACAATAGCAATAGACAAAAGTATTAAGATTGAATTAAAGAGATTAAGTATCAAGTAAAATTATTTCTATGCATCAGCAATTAGACAGGTTTGGACTATTCTAATAAAGCATGCCTTGAACGTAACGTGTTAGATTCCAGCCCTTAGGAAATTTGAACAAATTTGGATATGTCACTTCCATATCCCACCCACTGTCATCTGTTACTATCATAGCTTAATATTAAATTTTCTTTGCTGGGCATTATTGATTATAAAGCATAATAATCACCATGTCCCTGTGAAAGCAGTTAACCATCTTCACCCACTGAGTTCATCCCTTTGGCAAATTAAAACGAGTATTATAATTATAAGCAAATCATGTTTCCATGGCATTTGGAGAGCGGATGCTTATCTCTGTTCTTCATCAGGCACCTATGAAATATGTCACCCAATATTTCAAAGTTATCAATTTCTCATTGGCAATTGGTAAACTACTTTGCCTCAAATTCTTTGTTAGGGATTTGCTCACAGTTCTCAGGAAGACAAATGGATCTCAGTATCCCCATCAAAAGATGCAAAAAACAAGGCCAAGGAAGCAAAACTGAATGAGATCACTCAAAGTATATGTCACCTCCTGAAATTTGATGGAAAGAAGTAAGTTCTTATTGAAGAAAGGGGAAAGACCTGTCAAAGAATGAGAGTAGTTAATAACATCAAAGAACTTGTACCTTGCCAACGTTAACATTCTATAGTTCCACCTGTTATCAGAAAAGAAATATATATACAATCAAAGAAGCTGGATTATATGAAGAATGCAGCATCAGGATTGGAGGAAGACTCATTAACAACCTGTGTTATGCACATGACACAACCTTGCTTGCTGAAAGTGAAGAGGACTTGAAGCACTTACTGATGAAGATCAAAGACCACAGCCTTCAGTATGGATTACACCTCAACATAAAGAAAACAAAAATCCTCACAACTGGACCAGTAGGCAACATCACGATAAATGGAGACAAGACTGAAGTTGTCAAGGATTTCATTTTACTTGGATCCATAATCAATACCCATGGAAGAAGCAGTCAAGAAATAAAAGATGCATTGCATTTAAAGACCTCTTTAAAGTGTTAAAAACAAAGATGTCACCTTGACGACTAAGGTGCACCTGACCCAAGCCACAGTGTTTTCAATTGCCTCATATGCATACGAATGCTGCACAATGAATAAGGAAGATGGAAGAAGAATTGACACCTTTGAATTGTGGTGTTGGCGAAGAATATTGAATATACCATGAGTGCCAAAAGAACAAAAAAATCTGTCTTGGAAGAAGTACAACCAGAATGCTCCTTAGAGGCAAGAATGGCAAGACTACATCTCACACGCTTCAGACATGTTATCAGGAGGGATCAGTCCTTAGAGAAGGATTTCATGCTTGGTAAAGTAGAGGGTCAGTGAAAAAGAGGAAGACCCTGAACAAGATAGGCTGACACAGTGGCTGCAATAATGGGCTCAAGCATAACAACGATTGTGAGGATGATGCAGGACTGCACAGTGTTTCGTTCTGTTGTACACAGGGTCGCTATGAGTAGGAACCAACTAACAACAGCATATATATATGATGCACTGTTAAGCTAACACTCCGTTCAGTTCAAGCATTGGCATACCATTTCATGATAAATTTTATGATATTAGCAAGGAAAAACAATATCCACATTCCATCAGTACAATATCCCTCCCCCTCTTGCTGCTTCCATTACAGCAGCACCACTAAATGAAGTGCTCTCTCTCCCTCATACAGCACCCCTCCAACAAATGCCAGTTTGTAATTACAAAGGTTATGACTGAAATATCACATTGAGAACCTCAGGCATCTTGAATCTTTTTTCATTCCCAACCCTTTTGTAGTCATTGGTCAGGCGAGCTTCAGTTTCATATATTTACTTGGTTTCCTCCCCCATTACTCTCTGGACAACCAAAACAATATAGAAAGTAAAATATAGCTTTTAATAACTCAGATTTTGGCGTCATATCAGACCTTAGTTTGAATCTCAGTTATGAACTTCTTAACTGAATTAGTAAGTCAGGATATGGTTGGCAAGACAAAAAAACAAAAACAAAAGCATTCTAAGAGTTTCAAGCAGTTGTAATTTAATACAGGGAAATGGTAACATAACCTAAGTGTCATGGATTGAATTGTGTCACCCAAAAATACCTGTCAACTTGGCTAGGTCATGATTCCCAGTATTGTGTGATTATCTACCTTTGGTCATCTGATGTGATTTCCCTATGTGTTGTATATTCTATCACTATGATGTAATAAGATGGATTACTGGCAGTTATACTGATAAAATCTACAAGATTAGATAGTGTCTTAAGCCAATCTCTTTTGACATATAAAAGAGAGAAGTGAGACATGGGGACCTTATACCACCAAGAAAGCAATGTCGGGAGCAGAAAGCATCCTTTGGACTCGAGGTTCCTGTGCAGAGAAGCTCCCAGACCAAGGGAAGACTTCCTCCAGAGCCGACAGATACAGAAAACTGCCTTCCCCTGGCGCTGACACCTTGAATTTGGACTTGTAGCCTACTAGACTGTGAGAGAATATATTTCTCTATGTTAAAGCTATCCACTTGTAGTATTTCTGTTATAGCAGCACCAGATGACTAAAACACTAAGTTAAAACTGAGAAGCCAACGGGAACAATGGAGAGATGCAGAAATTAACAACAGAAAGAAGACATTATCACCTCTAGGGTGGGAGGAGCACAGCATGTAGATGTTACCCGGGCCTAGAAACAGATCCAAACCACAGGAGCAAGAACTTTGGCAGCATGGAAGGAAGAACTATCGAATGGAACCTGGACTCAAGAAGAAGATGCAGTTACTGCCAGAGATATTGCCTGAAGCAGGGCCTGGGTTTTTGTTAGGTGCTGTGGAGTTGGTTCCAACTCATAGCAACCCTATTTACAAGAGAATGAAACACGGCCCAGTCCCGTGCCACCCTGGTGATCATTGCTATGTTTGAGCCCATTGTTGCAGCCACTGTGTCAATCCATCTCGTTGAGGGTCTTCCTCTTTTCTTGCTGACACTCTACTTTACCAAGCATGATGTCCTTCGCCAGGGACTGGTCTCACCACTCATCTGTCAGTTTGTTATACTATGGTGGCTTGCGTGTTGCTGTGATGCTGGAAGCTATGCCACCAGTATTTCAAATACCAGCAGGGTCACCTGTGGTGGACAGATTTCAGAAAAGCTTCTAAACTAAGTCAGACTGGGAAGAAGGACCTGGCAATCTGCTTCTGAGAAAAATAGGCCAGTGAAAACCTTATGGATAGTAGAGTCTTTGTAGGGATAAGGAAATTCTCTGATTTTCACTTTCCCCCATTTTCCACTATGTAGCCAGTACATCCCATTAGCCAAAACTACCTGGAAGCTAATAAAAGAGTTGTTTTGAGCATTGAGTAATATAATTTTGTGAAGCTCTTAGGACTGTGTAAATTCTCTAGCATATGGTAAGAACTCAAAAAATGCTGCTTATTATTAGTGAGGAGAACTTTATTTTAGCTGTTATGCTAACAATGACTCTGACCATTCCAGAAGTTATGGTCAAAAGAACTAGTTTCAGCAGGAAAATCCAAACGCTGGTTTGATCCAAACTATCTCTAAAGTGAAGGTTAAAACAACTGCAAAGTGTCCATCTCAGCTTCCTTTCTGCTCTCTACTTCTTTTCTCCTTTTACCTACTTCTATTTGAGTCTCCTCTCTTCCTCTTCCCCTCTTCTCCAAAAGTTCTGAGACTGTGCATATGTATGCCTATGTATGATAATCAAGATGGATTGTTAATCTATTCAGATTTTCCCCACCTCCAGCCTTAGATGAAGTGAATGCCTAGACTCTCTATATAGATAGTCTACTTTATGGAATGGCTCATGTTGCTCAGGAATGAGGGCCTTAGCAGATGTCTTGGGTGATGAAGGAAAAATAGTGGACTTAGAAGCCATTCTGCATATGCTCCCTCGGCATGAACTGCTCTGCCAAAGGGAAGACCATATCATTCTGCCAAGGTCACACCCTTCTCTACAAGGAGTAGACACTGTAGCAGAAATAGCAAACGGAATGGATCTCAACTACTCTCACTCTCTGGAAAAATTGCACATCACAGACTACTTAGACAAGCCCAAAACAAAGTGTCACCAGCAAAGCCAAGGTCCTTCATTGGCAAGCTGAGGCTCTTCCCCACACAAATCAAGGTGAGAGCATCTGAACAGCTTGGAAAAAGAACAATGATAGTAATTAGATGCAAATTCAGTAAGTAATCAGGCCTTCTGCTAGGGGACAGAAGGCCCAGAGCCAATAGATTTGAAATCTAGTTTTTACCAACTTGAAGGTAATGCGCAAGCATGAATCCTTTCACGTCTAATGTGTCAGGAAAACCTGAATCTAATTGGAACCAAGAACAGTTGCTGACAAGTCAATCCAAACTTATGGTAACCCATGTGTGTCAGAGTAGAACTGTGCTCCATAGGATTTTCAGTGTCTGATTTTTTCAGAAGTAGATTGCCAGGCCTTTCTTCCAAGGTCAGTTAGCAGCTGAGCACATTAACTATTTGCACCATCTAAGGACCCCAGTTGTAACCAATAGTCCTTTTTTATTCCAGATCTCCCTCTATTAGAATTGGATGTGAGCAAGTCAAAGATGGTCATCAAGAGGCAAATGAGGCCCAACAGAGGGCTTGAAACCACAAAAAAGCAGAAGACCAGAAGATATTCCAGGGAAGATCCATACCAAAGGTAGCTGGCCAACTCTCCACAGCAATGCCAATAATTAAAATATCTAAAATTGATCATTTCTCTATAGCATATAAAGTAGCCTTAGATATAGCATACTGTTTGAGCCTCACCCAATATGTAGGATAGATATTGTGATCTCTATTTTCAATCTGAGGCAACAGAAGCTCAGAGAAGTGATTTATCTATATAAGAGGAAAGTCACTAGTAGGTTCTCCTACAGGCATTACTAGTACATTTTTTAAGAGAAAAAATGTTGTATTTTTTTAAACCATAAATGTAATAGTGTAACAAAAAATTTGGCTGGACTTTGTTCCCCGTTCCCAGGATGTCACCTTTAAACTCTTGGAATTTTCCTAGTGATTAGAGAGCCTTTGTTACTTATCGTGGACCCCTCAGACACACATGATAGCTTATGTTAAGGAGTGAATCATGGTGGGCCCCTCCATAGTTCACAGTAATGAAATGACTCAAGATGGAGAGCTAGCCATGCCAGAAAGATCAACCATGTGATTAGAGGGTTAGGTCTTTGAGCCACATGACATCAGTCTGACCTCTAGGAAGAGTCAGGGGGCTGAAGAGTGAGTTCGACCTTGTGGCCAGTGATTCAATCAATCCTGCCTATGTAATGAAGCCTCATTAAAATCTCTGGACACTGAGGCTCAGATGAGCTTCCTTGGTTGGCAATACACTTGGAGTATTGTTACACTTCAGCATCAGCAATGATGCAGAGTCTTCATCTCACATACTTTGGACATGTTATCAGGAGGGTCCAGTCCCTGCAGAAGGACATCATGCTTGGTAAAGTAGAGGGTCAGCACAAGAGAGGAAGATCCTCTATGAGACGGAGTGGCACAGCAGCTGCAACAATGGGCTCAAACATAGCAACAATTGTGAGGATGGTGCAAGACTGGGCAGTGTTTCCTTCTGTTGTACATAGGGTCACTATGAGTTGGAATCAGCTCAACAGCACCTAACAACAACAACCCCTTCACACATCACATCCTAACCTCTTTACCCTACCTTATTTTTCTCCAAAGCAATCATCACCTTCTGAATACTATATATCTATATCTATATCTATATCTATATTTTGTTTGTTTGTTTTTTCCTATTTTTCTTCCTGCAGGAATATAAACTCCATGAAGGCAGGAACTTAGTTTATTCACTGCTGTACTCCCAGGGCCTGGAGCTATACCTGTCTGTCTTAGTTATCTAATGCTGGCATAAAAAAATTACCACAAGTGGGTAGCTTTAGAGAATAGAAATGTATTTTCTCACAGTTCTGGAGGTTAAAAGTCCAAATCAGGTCTCAGCCATGTGAATTGCTTCTGTGAACCTCTCTTCTAGTTTCTAGTGTCTGTGGACCATCCTTGGTGTTCCTTGGCATCTGTCTTCCCCCATGTGTGTCTCTGTGTCTATTCTGGTCCTTTTATAACTCAGAAGTGATTAAGTTTAGGATCCACCATACACTTGTATGATTCATTAACATAACAAAAGAAAACACAATTTCCAAACAAGATCACATCCACAGGTACAAGGGCCAGGAATTCCACACATATTTTGGGAGTGCATGTTTGTTGAAACATCTCAGTTGGTATTCCATCAACTCCTGGAGCCTTGTTTTTTGCCAATGCCTTCAGTGCAGTTTGGACTTCTTCTTCAATGCCATTGGTTCTTGACCATATGCTACCTCCTGAAATGATTGAACTTTGATCAATTCCTTTTGGTATAGTGACTCTGTGCCCATCTGCTTTTGATGCTCCCTGCATTGTTCAATATTTTGCCCATAGAATCCTTTAAAATTGCAACTCAGGCCTTGAATTTTTTCTTCAGTTCTTTCAGCTTGAGAAATACCGAGTATGATCTTCCTTTTTGGTTTGCTAACTCCAGGTCTTTGCACATTTCATTATAATATTTTGCTTCGTCTTCTCGAGTCTCCCTTTGAAATTTTCTGTTAAGCTCTTTTACTTCATCGTTTCTTCCATTTGCCTTAGCTAGTCTACATCCAACAGCAAGTTTTAGAGTCTCTTCTGACATCCATTTTGGTCTTTTCTTTCTTTCTAGTCTTTTTAATGATCTTTTGCTTTCTTCATGTATGATGTCCTTGATGTCATTCCTCTACTCATCTGGTCTTCGATCATTAGTGTTCAATGAGTCAAATCTATTCTTGAGATGGTCTCCAAATTCTGGTAGGATATACTCAAGGTTGTACTTTGGCTCTCACGGACTTGTTTTAATTTTCTTCAACTTCAACTTGAACTTGCATATGAGCACTAGATGGTCTGTTCCATTGTTGGTCCCTGGCCTTGTTCTGACTGATGATATTGAGCTTTTCTATCATCTCTTTCCACAGATGGAGTCAATTTGATTCCTGTGTTTTCTATCTGGCAAGGTCCACGTGTATAGTCGCCGTTTATGTTGTTGAAAAAAGGTATTTGCAATGAAGAAGTCGATGGTCTTGCAAAGTTCTATCATGCGATCTCCGGCATCATTTCTTTCACCAAGGCCATATTTTCCAACTACCAATCGTTCTTCATTTCCAACTTTTGCATTCTAATCACCAGTAATTATCAATGCATCTTGATTGCATGTTTGATCAATTTCAGACTGCAGAAGTTGGTAAATATCTTCAATTTCCTCATCTTTGGTCTTAGTGGTTGGTGGGTAAATTTGAATAATAGTCGTATTAACTAGTCCTCCTTGTAGGCGTATAGATATTTTCCTATCACTGACAGTGTTGTACTTCATCATAGATCTTGAAATGTTGTTTTTGACAATGACTGTGATGTCATTCCTCTTCAATTTGTCATTCTTGGCATAGTAGATCATATGGTTGCCTGATTCAGAATGGCCAATACCAGTCCATTTCAGCTCACTAATGCTTAGGATACAGATCTTTATGCATTCCGTTTCATTTTTGACAATTTCTAATTTTCCTAGATTCATACTTAATACATTCCATGTCTGATTATTAATGGATATTGGCAGTTGTTTCTTCTCATTCTGGGTAGTGCAACATCAGCAAATGAAGGTCCTGAAAGCTTGACTCCATCCATGTCATTAAAGTCGACTCTATTTTGAGTAGAAGGGGAAGGTTGTTATTTCACATAGGGTGCTTAAGGTAGGCTCTCGAATAAATATATGGGATATTTATCAGATATGCAGGCAGATATTTATGAGAGAATCCATTCCAGGCAGAGAGAACAGCAGTGCAAAGTATTTCGAGGAAAAAACTTACTTGGTATGTCTGCAGAATAACAAGGAAGCCAAGGTGGCTAGAACATAATGGGCAAGAAGGAGGAAGGGGTCAGAGAGAGATGAGGACCCAGTCAAGGAGGTTCTTGTAGACCACAGTTAGTGCAAGACTTTGGAAGTTTTATAGCAGAGAAGTGACATGACGTGACTTGTATTTTGAAGGACTCACTCTGTCTATTGTGTTGAGTATAGAATGAAAGGGGAGAGAGAACAAGGGCCAGTTAAGAGGCTACTGCAATAATCTAGGCAAGAGATATTGGTACTTTGGACTAAAGTGGTAGCATTGGAGATGGTGAGAAGTGCTAGACCCTTATTTTAAAAGTGAAGTCAATGAGATTTGCTGATGGAGGATTTTAAAAAGTAAGAAAAAAGATAAAGGTGATTCTGGGGGTTTTGGCCTGGGCATCTGGAAGAATACGACACAACTAGGGAAGACTGTAGAAGAGGACAGGTTTAGGGAAGAAGAAGGGAAGCAAGACATTGGTTTTGACATGATAAATTGAGACATTAAAATGGAGATGTCATTAAGCATGTCGAGAAAAAAAAAGAATTTCCAGAAACACTGTGCTTCATATTTTACTCTTAACATGTATGGAATAAATGTCCTCCCAGCTCTCAGCATTGTGAGAAAATGTGAAAGTATGTTCAAAAGTAAAATACACTATCAAACCAAAACTTGATAATGGGAATAATTTTTATTATCATTGAAAATGAAATCTCAACTGCAAAGCATGAAAAGAATGGACAGATGGGGAATTTGTCCCCATATGGATAGTAGGATGAGGACAGAAGAGAAAACAAGCCTGGGCGCATAGATGTTAAATGAATCTGTTGGCTTTAACAATGCAGTGTGGAATTAGAGATGATGACATAGGTGCTTGGGCTGCTTGCAACCTCCAAGTGATTATTTAAGTCTTCCAAAGCATTTTTCTTACTTTGATGCTTCACAATCAGGTTATTCATAGCCAGAAATATCTGTTCTTATTCCTCAGAAAGTATCATTGGTAATTTGGCTGCTCTAAGAAAAATGTCTTACTTGGCTTTATTTCTTGAGTCTTTTAGCCCCATGCTTCAACCACACATCCTACACAGCATGTCTTGGGGGAAAGAAACTCTTAAAACAGTCAGAGCTCCAGGCTCCATGTGGCTGCAACTTTAGCCCAATCATCCCAAGATTACAGCAATGCATGAACCATAAACCCATCACTGTCCACAGCTGGAATGTCAGGCTTCCCCTCTTCTAGGTGGAAGGTGCAAAGTCAGTTTTCACTGTGTAAATATGATTGACTCAACTAATTAACTGAATTAAAAACTAGTCAGTTAAACTCATCTTGATCATTTCCAAGGCAAGCATCTGTTAGGAAGAAGAAAATATCAAGTAGTTTTTTGAACTTGGGTGTTTCGTTTACGTGAACAATTCATTGTTGATCCAAAGAGTAAAAGAAGGCAGATAAGGTTCACATCACTCTGAGTCTGTTCAATACACTTATTTCCAAGCCAATAAGTGACCCCGATGAAACTATTTCATATGTGAGCTACTAAATGATTAGTAATAGAGCCCAAAATATCAGAAAGAGGGGGAAAAAAGGAGAGAAAATTCAGTGCTAAATGGACAGACCTGTTCATTATTTTATGAGCAGGCAGTGCTGTATAGTACAGGACAAATACACTAGAGTCTTGGAGTCTAGTTCCAGCTCCGGTACAATCAATCATGTCATATTTGACAAGTCACTTTATCCCTCTGAATCTCAGTTTCCTCACATGTAAAATCAGAAATGATATCTCAGGTAGCTTCTAGCTTTAGAATTCCATAATTCTATGATACCTTACATTCATGGAGGTCTTCCTTGTAAAACCTTAGAGTATCAAAGGGAAGAACTTAAAAATACTAGTAAGATTTATATCTCAAGACACACATATCTGACTGTCACCTCACATAACAAGGCCAAAAAAAAAAAAAATGGACAAAATCTAACTCTTGATGTTGCCCCTTTGGCCCAAAACCTATATTGCATCTTCAGGCTTCCCCTTTCCCTTAAATGGAGTAATTCCTGACACCACTCATTCTCTCACATACACTCTTCCAGCAAATTCCCTTTAAACCTTTGAAATATATGCATAATTCTACCCCAACCCACCACCTCCATCATCATCACCCAAGAACAAACTACCATCATTTCTCACCTACATTACTTCAATAGCCTCTTAATTGGTTTTCCAGCTTCGTACTCTCCACCTACAGCTTATTCTCAACCCAGCAGCCAGGGTAATCCTTTTAAAATATAAATTATATCACGTTACTGCTCTGCTTGAAAACCTTCAAAGGCTTTCCACAGCTTTTCATCTCCAACACAGTAAAATCCAAAGTACTCATCATCCCCCCACTTCACCTCTCCACTACCTCTAGGACTTCTTTTCCCACCACTCTTCACTGGTCTGCTTTGTTTTAGCTACACCAGCCTCTTTAATATAATCCAGGGCCCTTGGATTGGACTTTATCCACTATCTGCATGGCTCTCCCTTGACTTCTTTCAAGTCTCTGCCCAACTGTCACCTTAACAGAGAAACCTTCCCCGACCAACCAACATAAAATCACACCCTCTGTCAAACTCCATATACCACTTACCCTACATCATTTTTCATTATAATCTGTATCACCTGACATATCATATACACTTTTTTAAGTCATCTGCCTCTTAGAAAGAAGATAAGTTCTATGAAAATAGAAAATTTATATTGTTAATACTGCATCCCCAAGGCCTAAGAACAGTGTCCGGTCCTTAATTAGTACTCAAACTATTTGCTGAATAAATGAATGGATTGATGGTACAAATTTCCTGGATTCTTTACTAACAGATGTAATCCCTGGGTGGTGCAAATGGTTAGCACTCTACTACTAACCGAAAGGTTGGAGGTTCAAGTCCACCCAGAGTACCTTCGGAGGAAAGGCCTGGTGATCTACTTTGGAAAGTTCAGCCACTGAAAACGCTATGGAGCACAGTTCTACTCTGACATACATGGGGTCGTCAGGACTCAGAATCAACTTGACAGCAACTGGTTTTACTAACAGATATGGTTAAAAAGAGCCCCCAAACCTGGCATCTAGCTTTAGAGAAACGCTTCACGCCAAGCTGAGAAAAACTGGCTAGCACTCGGGTTCTGACACCCTGAGCTTTCTTTAGCACCTTGCTTTCTTCCTGCTCTTGGGCCTTCCCACGACAGGACTGCTGACTCTGCCTGGCCTAGGGCTGGGCTGAAGTTCTCCTGGAGTAGATATGGGGTCCAGAGCAATTTCTACTGCAACTTTCTAACACCACCTTCACAACCTGGGAAAAGGAAGAAAGAATATACAGGTGAACATTTCTAGAAGAGAACACTGAGGCCTGTCTTATGTGAAAAACATGGCAAGGAAGTTTACAGAATGGAAACAGTAAGTCAGATGGAATTTTATGGGGATAAGGGGGTGCTCCTCTGTCCAGGAATGTTAAGTTTCCATTTGGGTTCTGTTCCCTCCGCCCTGCCCCCACCCCCACCCTCAATATGAGTTTCCACCTCTCCCCACAAGGGTCTGGGCAGCTTCAGCTGGTCAGGTTGGTGAAGGCCACAGAACATAACAGAAAACCAAAAACATAAAAAATAAAAACCCAAACACGTGGCGGTCGAGTGAATTCGAACTCAACAGAGTAGAACTGCCCCATAGGGTATCCAAGGAGCAGGGGGTGGATTTTAACTGCTTATCTTTTGCTTAGCAGTTGAGCTCTTAACCACTGCACCACTAGGGCTCCAACGTAACAAAAGGACGTACCAAATGGCCTTACTGCAGCAGGCTTCCAAATAGAAATAACGTGCTGGCTCTCAGGATTCTACCCAAGATACTCTAGTAAACTGTCTAGGATAGTGAGTGGATGTTGAGAAGACTGTGATACTATATGAATTTCTTGCACTTAGCCAATCCTTAGCTTATACAGCAAAGAAAGAACACCGAGCCTCTTCTTGCTTCCCTTGTTATGAAAAGTAGGTATTACCTTCTCCGCCTCCCCTGTCGATACCCAAGTGTGGGAGTGAGCTGCAGACCTGAAGTTATTTCTTTAGCAGGGCTTCTTAACACTTTAGTATGCATGGAATCACCTGTGTATTCTGTTACAACGCAGATTCTCAGTCAGTTGGCCTGGGGTGGGGCCAAGACTCTGCATTTGTAACTTTCCAAGTGATGCAAATGCTGCAGGTCGCCGCTCCACTAAGCAATCAGAACGATGCCCCGCAGGCGTCTGCCTGGTACTGGGCGTCCCTCCCTTCATCCTCGGCGCACTTCCAAGTCGGTCTTCACTGCATTAAACCGTACTCCAGAGCAGCATGATCTCCGGGTCAGGCCTCAGTACGGACGCGAACTGCCCAGAATGACTGCGGAAACACTGCCCCCTCCCCTGTTCAAGCCCGGGGTCCCAGAGCCGCCCCAGCCCAGGGCAAGACGCCTTTCGGCTCCCAGAGCAGAGGTGGCGGAAAACATTCCTCCAAGATGTCCCTACCTCCCTCCCACCGCCTCCCACACACCCCTCGCCCTCTCTGAGGTTGTGGCGGAAACCGAGAACCGCAAGATGAATTTATGGCGAGGTGCCCAGGGCGCGCCCACCAGGCCCAGCAGCGTGGAGCCGCCCGCGCAGTGCCGCAGAGGAACTTCCTGCCGCATCCTCTGGGCGCGGCGGCCTGCAGAAAGTTCTAGCAAAACGAGAATTCGAGCACCTCCCCCTTTCCTTTCTCCGCTGGGTCCCCAAATGACAGAGCAGTCTGGTGAAAACGTGTATGTTCAATTAGCTCTAAAGAATTTTTAGTCTTGGAACTTTACAACCTATGGGTGTGGGGGGAGGGTCTGGGTGGGGGAGCCGAATAGCCAAAGAATTGGAAGCCTCGACATTTTGCTCCTAAAGTGGGCTGCGGGGGGCGCAGCAGGCAGGCAGCGCAGGGTATCTCCCAGTCTCCTTGAGCTCTGACCAGTACTCAAGTACTTAAGCCTGAATCTTTCTTTTGACTACCGCCGCCCTCCCCAGCAGCCGGTAGTACCCCCCACCCCACACACCTTTTTTCTCTCTCCGGTTGCGATAGAAAGAAAACTGAGACCAGCGGTGATGGAAGAGATGACGTGGCGCCGAGGCAGAATGATTGTGCAGAAACCCAGGGAGTGGCTTCGGATGACAGTGGGAATCGCTGCAGTAAAAAAAAGTGACATCTGGCCTTTCTAGAGCTGTTTGATTTTTCAAAGCCTTTTGTCCCAGTTCGTTGAATTCTCACAGGTAGGGGATTTTGTTGTTTTAATTATTTAAAAAATAGAATTGCGCATATTTCCAATGAATCCCAAAACACCGTCAAATGTTCCCAGTCGGGTCTGGAAGCCATCCCAGCACCTCACAGGGGAATATAGCATGGGCTGTCAGGAGTCCCTGGGAAGGAAGAAAGGAGGGGATGCAAGTCCTGTCAGCTCCTTCCCTTTCCACGACACCGCTGGGAAGAGGAGAGTAAGCAGAGGCGGCATCCTGCTTCCAGGGGTAAGCCCTGGGAAAATGAGAAAGATTACTTACTTCACAAATAGGTCTTGATCTCCTCAGGAAATATACTGCCAATTCCTGTAAGTGAGAAGATGTACTTTTCTGTCATTTTGCTTAAATTATCCCTGAGCTTGAACAAAGTGGTATTTCACAAGTCTGCCGGGGCTGCAAAGGCTCCCGGGCTTCTGTGACCTGTATAGCAAGTTACCTCTCTGATCCCCATCACCCCCTTCTCATAATAGGATAACAGGTCTAAAAATACGCTCCCCTCCCCCCAAAAAATGTCCAAGTTGATTGTTTTGCCAGGGAAGGGGCCATTTTTTAAAGAGCTGTGTGCCACCCCAGGAAAACTGACCCAGCTTTAGAAGCTGCAATGAGCTTTCACTCCCTGATGTCTGGAGAGTCCGGCTGAGTTCTCTGTGATGAAAGCACCTTCCGAAGTCCCACTTCCCTGTTTCTAATTTCCACTTCCCAGGTGAGAGTGGGAGATTAGAGACCAGTGCCAAGTGCACAGAGGGGAAATAGAGAACAAGCTGAGTCTGGCTTCTTTACCTTTTCCTGCTGCTCCTATCAAGTCTCTTTGGGGACTTGGTTCACACTCTCTCAGTCACTTCCAAAGGCACGTTCATGGGGAAACCACTCTCCCATTAAGGGTGGCATTTTCCAGGGCCCACTGGACCTCAGAACCCAGTCAACCCTGGGGGCCAACTAGCAAACACAGCATCTCTGTGTTGGGGGTAGGTGGCTGCATTTTATGCTTATCTCAAAATCGCCCTTGATTTCACATGTCTGACACCAATTTTTCTGCCTTAACCTGTGTAAATCAATTGTGACTTACATGTGAAATTCTCTCTCACACACTCTCCTGCGTGTGTGTTCCCAGTGGGGGAAGAAGAGAAAGAGGGATCCCGGTGTTCTCTCTCATAGGGGTGTGTGTGTGTGTGTGTGTGTTAACCTCTATAGAAAAATAGTGAAATTCTCTGGTTGATGTTATTAGAAACAAGCTAACAAGTCAGAATGAGCAGAATTCCTCTCAAACCAGAGATGATTAAGTAAAACATATCCAGACAGACTTTTTAACTTAGGGTTTCTGTCTTAACTGTTGGGCTAGATATAAAGTGAAAAGGGAACATTAGTTGCAAGGCATCTTGCTAGGACTTTTTAATGATCATATCAGGAAATGGCCTATACTTCATATGAAATTATAAGGATGTGGGGAGGTTATGGATTAATTCGCCTTTAGCTAAAAGCAAAGGGATTTGTGGCTGCACAAATGAAGGTGTCTTCAGCAGCTGAAACTTGAGCCTACAGCCTCTCATTTTTTTTTGAAAAGCCACTTCTTATTAAGACTATTTGTAGTCAATGTAACTGTTTTGTTTAGTAGAAGTGTTCCATTTAAAATCACATGCATCCATTATCAGAACCTAAGATATTTAAAAAAAAAAAACTAAGGTGTCAACTGGGATGGGGTTGACAACCCAGCAAAACAATAAATACTTTAATTTTTCTAACTGTCAAAACTTACTTTACATCATATATTACTTGCCATCATGTTTATCCAAAATAACTATAGTAATACATGTTTTTATTTCAAATGAATCAATGCAGGAAAGCTAAATCCTTGAAGTATAGTTATCAACCTCTACAGAAGAGAAATAAGGGATTCATAACAAGAGTTATTAAAATGCATATAATATCTTTTCAACCCTTAATGGAACTAGGGGTATTACTAAAGAAATACTTCAACAGAAGAAAAAATATGAAGAAGATATCCATTGAATGAAGATACTCATCGTCAAGCTGTGTAATTTTCTAGAGCATACTTTAACTTTAAATTAGAATACATAATTCAATAAGAATGACTATACTGATGGGAACAGTGGGGAAGAGTATACGAAATGAGAATTGTTTCAGAATCTCTGAAGTTGATGATTGTTGTTCATAAAGGAAATAGCCACAAGCCCAGCTGTCTTGTGGTAGCCCCCAGTGGTCTTCATCTCTCGGTATTTATTTCCTTGTGTAGTTCCCTCCCACACTGAATTAAACAGGCTAGCGATAAATAGAGTATGGTAGTAACTGTGGTGTTTGATTTTTGAAGGTAGGTCATAAAAGGCATGCAACTTCTGCCTTCGTTTCTTGGATGGCTTTCTCTGGGACAGGCCAGCTGCCTTGTTGTAAGGACACTCAATGAGCTCCATTGAAAGTACACATGGAGAGGAACCAACTTGCCAGCAAAGTGAATGAGCTACTTTGATGAGGATTCTACAGTCCTAGTCAAGCCTTCAGATGACTATAGCCTCAGCCAATATCAGACTGCAAACCCAAGAAAGACCCTGAGCCAGAATATCCCAGCTGAGCTCCTCCAGCTGAGCTCCTCCCAAATCCCTAATCCACAGAAACTGAGAAATAATGAGTGTTGTTATTTTAGACCACTAAGCTTTGAAGTGATTTGTTATGCAGTAACAGATAACTAATAAACACAGAATGTTAGTTTGATGGAATATAGTTATCAAAAAAAGATATACAACTTTCTGTTACAATGCGTCTGTCCGTAAAAAGTTACCTCAAAAATGGTCCCTGATGTATAGCGTATGTAATTCACTGCCCTCCTTTTTGCTGAACTATTTCCTATGAGAAAAAAAAATCCTGAATTGTACACATCCACTGGGAGCTCTTTTCAAATATGAATCATGGCTGGACCAGTTCTGACATCTCACTCTCTGTTCCCAAGGGAGAAAGATAAAATTCTTCATCCTGTGATGTTTAGGAAAGTTCTCACAAACATTAAATCTTTATCATTCCAGAAAATTTACTAAAATGCCCACTAAATGCAAGGCACTTTTGTGGAGTGTTGTGGAAGGAAACAAAGGTATTTATTTATTTAGCCAACCTCTATCCCCTCCCAAAATGATTTGAAATAGCTTATAACAAAAAGACATTCAAGAAAAAAAAAAAAAAAGGATATGGAGAAGGAGGAGGAAGAAGAACAAAAGGAGGAAGAGCAGAAGGAGGAAAACCAGAAGAAGAAATAATTGAGAACCAGTAAAATGTAAATAAAAGTAGAAAATTGTGACTAGGTAGAAGGATAACACTATGTACAGACCATGAGAATTCACATCCTGGAAGTTGATAATCCCTTGAAGATGAACTTTAAACACATCTCTGTTCCTGCCTTCCAGCAGCTTAAAATTAAGCAGAGGAATTAAGAAATGGACATAAATAATGAAAGAAATTAAAGTTCGAGCACCATAAACCAAAAAATCAATTTCGACTCATAGCACCCAATAGGACGGAGTAGAACTGTCCCCATAGGGTTTCCAAGGAGTAGCTAGTGGCTTCAAACTGCCGACCTTCTAGTTAGCAGCCAGAGCTCTTAACTACTGTGCCACCAAGGCTCCAAAGATAAACCCATTGCCATCGAGTGGATTCTGACTCATAGCGACCCTATAGGACAGGGTAGAACTGCCCCATAGGGTTTCCGAGGAGCTGCTGGTGAATTCCAACTCAGATCTTCTGGTTGGGAGTGGAGATCTTAAGTAATTACAGTGTAGCATTGTGACTACATATGTGCACTTTGACTGTTACAAAAGCTGAATTGTGAGAGCTATGATTGTCGTGTTAAAACTCCCACGTAAGACTCACAGCATCTTTCAGGCCATTATCACAGGACGTGCCTCGGAAAACATTCTCTGATTCCATGAGTATGCTTCAAAAGCTGGGTGGCAAAGGAGAAGCAGTGCAGTGTACTAGGTAACAGTATGGGCTTTAGAGCTGGACTATGAGGTTTGAATCCTCACGCTGCAACAATCCTAGTTGCATAACTTGGGCAAGCTACTTAACCTTAATTCCTCACCTGTAGAATATGGATGATAATCATACATACCTCGTAATATTGTTGTAAGTAAGGAATAATTTAATATATATATAAAGCATATAGAACAGTGCATGGAACCTAGCAACTACTGAAGTAGCACTAGAATCTCCTTGTGGAAAAACGAAGTGACCAGCTTAATTGCTTACTAATTTAAAGCTAGGAATAAAATTTTATATTCAGTTTAGTAATTTCCTTTAGATGATATAAGATTTTAGCGTGGACCATTCTAAAATAAAGCAGTGAGAGTTTTTCCTGAAATTTTGAATCATGATACTAGAAAAGATCTGAGCCATCAATTGCTGAACACTTAGCTAGAGAAGCAGAATGAGGCCTATGGGGATATTTAACCAAAGCTCCAAAACAGAATTGCACTAGAATCCAGGATGGACACTTGATTCTTGGTTCTCTGCTCTTTCCACAACAAGGTGTTGACTAGACTGGGACTGTTTTTTGAACATTCTTTGTCATCCTGAGGGTATTTGAATCTATTAAGAAGTTACTAATTCAACAAATATTTCTTGTGCTTCGATGATGGTAGGAACTATGCTAGAAGCTGGGAGTAAAATGATGAGCAACAAAAGTCTGATTCTTGTGTTTCTGAAGCTCACACTGTAGTGGAGGAGGCAGATATTTATCAAATAATCATGCAAATAAATGGCAATTACAAGTGTAAAAAAGTTTACAAAGTCTACATGGTCTTATGAGCATGTTTACTAGAGGAATTTGATGCATCAGAGTTGGTCAGGGAAGGCTTCCCTAAGGGAATGACGATCAAGATAAATCTGAAGAGTGAGTAGGAATTGACTGGACAAGGTTGAGGGAAGGAGCAGGCTAACAAGTATTCCAGACAGAGGGATCAGCAAAGACCCTGTAGTAGGTGGAAGAGTACAAGGCCATGGTGACTATAGCACAGAAGTGAGGTGGGGGGAGGGTACGTGTAAGGTGAGGTGGGAGAAGTAGATAGAGACCAGGTCCATTCAGGTCTTGAAGATCATATTAAAGATTTTTTAAAATTTTTATGCTAAAAGAAATGGGAAACTTTTGGAAGGTTGTAATCAAGGGGAAGGCATGATCAAATTTGCTTTTCAAAAGTATTAACCTCCTGCAAAGTGCCGATTGAAGGAAGATAAGAGTAGACTTGGGAACTTCCTTAGGGTGATGGCAGTGTGAATGGAGAGATGTGGATGAATTAAAGACATGTAGGCAGGAAATGGACTAGTATTGGCCATTTTGAATCAGACAATCATGCGGTCTGCTATGCCAGGAATGACAAATTAAAAAGGAATAGCGTTGCATTCATCATCAAAAAGAACATTTCAAGATCTATCCTGAAGTACAACGCTGTCAGTGACAGGATAATATTCATATCCTACAAGGAATACCAGTTAATATGACTATTATTCAAATTTGCGTACCAACCACTAAGGCCAAAGATGAAGAAATTAAAGATTTTTACCAACTTCTGCAGTCTGGAATTGATCAAACATGCAATCAAGATGCATTGATAATTACTGGTGATTGGAATGTGAAAACTGGAAACAAAGAAGAAGGACTGGTGGTTGGAAACTATGGCCAAGGTGACAGAAATGATGCCAGAGATGACAAGATAGAATTCTGCAAAACCAACAACTTTTTCACTGCAAATACCTTTTTTCAACAACATAAATGGCAACTGTACAAGTGGACCTAGCCATATGGAATACACAGGAATCAAATCAACTCTGTCTGTGGAAAGAGACGATGGAAAAGCTCAATATCATCAGTCAGAACAAGGCCAGGGGCCAACTGCGGAACAGGCTATCAATTGCTCATATGCAAGTTCAAGTTGAAACTGAAGAAAATCAGAACAAGTCCATGACAACCAAAGTATGACCTTGAGTATATCCCACCTGAATTTAGAGACCATCACAAGAATAGATTTGATGTGTCGAACACTAATGACCGAAGACCAGATGAGTTGTGAAATGACACCAAGGACATCATACATGAAGAAAGCAAGAGGTCATTAAAAAGAAAGAAAGAAAAGACCAAAACGAATGTCAGAAGAGTCTCTGATACTTGCTCTTGAACATCCAGTAGCTAAAGCAAAAGGGAGAGATGATGAAGTAAAATAAATGAACAGAAGATTTCAAAGGGCAGCTCCAAAAAACAAAGTATTATAATGACATGTGCAAAGAACTGGAGATAGAAAACCAAAAGGGAAGAACATGCTCAGCATTTCTCAAGCTGAAAGAACTGAAGAAAAAATTCAAGCTTCGAGCTGCAATATTGAAGGATTCTACAGGGAAAATATTAAACACCACAAGAAGCATCAAAAGAAGATGGAAGGAATACAAAGAGTCACTGTACCAAAAAGAATTGGTTGATGTTCAGCCATTTCAGGATGTAGCATATGATCAGGAACCGATGGTACTCAAGGAGGAAGTACAATCTGCACTGAAGGCATTGGCGAAGAACAAGGCCCCAGGAATTGATGGAATACCAACTGAGATGTTTCAACCAACAGATGCAGTGCTGGAAGTGCTCACTCGCCTGTGCCAAGAAATTTGGAAGACAGCTACCTGGCCAGCTGACTGGAAGAGATCCATATTTATGCCTATTCCCAAGTAAGATGATCCAACCAAATGCAGATATTATTAAATAATATCATTAATATCACAGCAAGTAAAATTTTGCTGAAGATTATTCAAAAGCGGCTGCAGCAGTACATCAACAGGGAACTGCCAAAAAGTCAAGCTGGATTCGCAAGACATAGAATGAGGGATATCATTGCTGATGTCAGATGGATCCTGGCTGAAAGCAGAGAATACCAGAAAGATCTTTACCTGTGTTTTATTCACTACACAAAGGCATCCGACTGTGTGGATCATAACAAATTACAGATAACCTTGCCAAGAATGGGAATTCTAGAACACTTAATTGTGCTCATGAAGAACCTGTACATAGATCAAAAGGCAGTCGTTTGAACAGAACAAGGGAATACTGCGTGGTTTAAAGTCAGAAAAGATGTATGTCATGTTTGTATCCTTTCATCATACCTATGCAGTCTGTATGCTGAGCAAATAATTCCAGAAGCTGAACTATATGAAGAAGAATGGAGCATCAGGATTGGAGGAAGACTCCTTAACAACTTTCGATATGCAGATGACACAATCTTGCTTGCTGAAAGTGAAGAAGACTTGAAGCACTTACTGATGAAGATCAAAGACCACAGCCTTCAGTATGGATTACATCTCAACATAAAGAAAACAAAAATCCTCACAACTGGACCAATAAGCATGATCATGATAAACGGAGAAAAAATTGAAGTTGTCAAGGATTTAGTTTTACTTGCATCCACAATCAACACACATGGAAGCAGCAGTCAGGAAATCAAAAGACTCATTGCACTGGGCAAATCTGCTGCAAAAACTCCTTAAAGTGTTGAGAAGCAAAGACGTCACCTTGAGAAGTAAGATGCGCCTGACTCAAGCCGTGGTGTTTTCAGTTGCCTCATAAACATGCGAGAGCTGGACAATGAATAAGGAAGACTGAAAAAGAATTGATGCCTTTGAATTGTGGTGTTGGCAAAGAATATTGAATATACCATGGACTGCCAAAAGAATAGACAAATCTGTCTTGGTAGAAGTACAACTGGAATGTTCCTTAGAAGCAAAGATGGCGAGACTATATCTCACGTACTTTGGACATATTATCGGGAGGGACCAGTCCCTGGAGAAGGATATCACACTTGGTAAAGTAGAGGGTCATCCAAAAAGAAGAAGAGCCTCAAGGAGTTGGATTGACAAAGTGGTTGCAACAATGGGCTCAAGCATAATAATGATTGTGAGGATGGCGCAAGACCGGGCAGTGTCTCGTTCTGTGGTACATAGGGTCGCTATGAGTTGGAACCGACTTGATGGCACCTAACAACAACAGGCAGTAATATCAATAGGACCTGCTGATAGATTAGAGGAGTTGAGGCAAGGAAATGGGTGATACTGAGGTGTCTGGTTACAGAATTGGATGACTGGAAAATGGTGCCATTCACTGGGAGAGGGAATACTAAAAGAGGACTAGAACTGGAGTTTTGACAGGGGCTTGGGAGATAGGCCTGATGGGGGCTGGAGGTAGAAGGAGGGGAGTGCTAGAGGGAAGAAGGGTACTGACTAAAGTACCAAATTGGGGGGAGTTTTTTTTTTTTTTTTTTTTTAAGGATTTCAAATCCACTTAATTTTGGCTTTTCAGTGTTTTATTACGGCACACAGGGTGGAGTATGATACAATGTTCTTACTTCAATCAAGTAATTCTCAAACTAACCAGCTGTTTCCATTCAGCTAAAATTGCTTTTTACACTTAATTTGCATGTCTGAGATTTATCACGTGCATCAATCTTATGTCTAAAGAACACAGATGTGAAAAGTTTGGTTTCTGAGGGGACATCTGGTCTTTACAGAAGTCTATGAACTGAGAGCCTTCACATTTCAATTCCGTATCATCATAACAGATAAAGAAACATTGTACTTGTCTGCCTGGTAATGTATATTTAACTAGAAATAGGTAGCATGAAGGAATCAGGTAACTTTAAATGGAGACCGTTTTGTTTCCAGATTACATTCACGACCTTTAAAGGCTGCCTAAAGAACAAATATTGAAAGAAATTAGCTGAAAAAGCAATTGTTTAAGAACAGAAGCAGAACAGCAGTCAATAATTTCATCTGCATTCCACATCAAATGCAAGAGCTTCCAGACAGTGGACAGGGATGACAGATGGGTGTGTATTTGATGCAATATCCAACCAATTCGAGCTATCATTGAAATCTGAGTATTTCCCAATAAATACATGCAGAGCAATGACAAGGTGACATACAAGTATATAATCTTCCCCCATAAGTGACTGATAATAATTTTATTACCATGTATCTGCAGCTTTTAAATGGTTAAAAAAGTGTGGCAATAACTGCTATATACTTGAGGCAACAGAATTAAGCTAACAACACATTGAATCATGAGCTCAGGATGGCAGGCAACATGTTTGCAGTGGCAAATAACTTCTGATCTTCTTACTCTTGCCTCCCAAAAGTGTACATTGATAAAATATTATTCCTTCTATCATTTGCTCAGGTTTCAACTTCTGCCCATATTTAAACAATTTTTAAAATTTATTTAGAGTGATGTACGTGGAATTCATATTCTACCCATATTGCATTCATTATTACATACTTAGATTGTGTTAAAATTACCTGCTTACCATAAAGGGTGTATTTGTCACAGAATTCCAGAATTTCCTCTAAGAAAGCTATTCCCCAACCTGATATAGTACATTCTTATGAGGTGAAGTATTTGCTCTTTATAAAAGAAAAAAAATCCAGAGACTTTCCAAGTTTACCACTAGTAAAATTTTGGAAGGGAGAGAGTTCATGGTCATGACCTAAAAAATGCATTGTAATTATTAAAATTTGGACTTAAAAAAAACTATTTAGAGGTCAATAGTTCACTTGTATATGGCTTATATTGGTGCCTTATTTAAGATATTTTAATTAAGTCAACAACCACAGCAAGAAATGATATGTCATTCAGTGTAACTTTATTTACTATTTATATTGCACATAACTCAAGGTCTTTAATTTCTAACCACCAATGGTTCAAAGGACTATTTTTTCCATGAAGTTTAACATTAACACTAGTGAATTCATTTGTTCATGTTGTTGTTTATTGTAAACATCTGAATTATTCACATTGCCATAGATCCTGAACTCAGAAGCGTGTACCATGCACAGGCTGGCAGCAAGCCAGGAAGCCACTCGGCAAGCAAACAGATACTCGGCATAAGGAGAAAATTCATAGCACAACACTGAATGTCCAACCTAAGTCATCTCAGAATTATACATATATTGACTTTTTAATTCATATAGTATCTGGAACTCAACTGATTGGTTGGTGATGGGGTTGACCTGACTTCGGGAGAATTATTCCTGAAATAATTAAGGAAAGGGGGGCTCAGGGCTCAATCTTTCTTCTCGGTTGCTTGCTCCTCCCCAGCACCTTCATCTTTTTTCTCTTCCTCTTCAGCTCCTTTGGTTTCTTCTCTTTCTTCGCCTTCACCTCCTTTTTCTTCTTCCTCCTTTGCTTCTTCAGATTCTTCCTTGGCAGCTTTAAAATAAAATTTACAAAATTCAAATGCAGGGTAAGTCCAGTGAAAATGTTTCTGTTAGGTTTTGTGCGGTAACTCAAATGTCAGAACGCTTACCAGAAGCCTCTGAGCGCCACTCTTCAGACACACAAATAACTCACAATGCTTATCATGAATAATTGCCACTGAACATATATTTAAATAAAGTGAAATTACTTCTAGGTTTTGGAAAGTCTACTCCTGAGACCTAAATGCTGTGTTAAATGAATATATTTTAAAATGAAATTTAATAGGAATAAAAAGGCAGCTGGAGGATGATATTTAAAAATGTAATTTTCAAAAAACTATTAAGCTAAGTAGAGATGGGTATCTCTAGGAGGACAGCCAATTTGACAAATCACCTCACTCATGGAAGGTGCTTACTAGAGGTTTGTTGAATACATGGATAAATTTATTATTTAAGATTCTAAATTCATATATGAACAAAGCTTCTTTGGCATAAGCCATGTGTCCTTTCTTAATCTATCTCCTAACAAACATCCACATGCAGTTTACACTGGAAATTCTAGGAGTTTGTTTTTTATCATACCTTCTTCCTCTTCTCCTCCCTCCTCTTCCTCAGCCTCTTCCTTCTTCTCCTCCTCTTCAGCTTCTCCTTCAGAAGGAGGTTCGTCCTTGGCCTCTTCGGCTTTAGCTGCCTCGATGGTCTCCTCCACCTCTATCTGCTCTTCCTGGACATGGCTAGTGTAATAAGATGGGAAGGAGCGGGCGGACATCAAGTAGGAGCTGGTCGGTAAACCACCGTAGGCAGATCGGCCAAAGACCTGGGAACTCTGGGCGTAGCCACTGGTTATGCTTCCCACACTGGTGAAACTGAGCCGGGTCTCCTCGCCTTCCAAGAGTTTCCTGGGGAGACACGGTTAAAAATCATGAACACAGGGAGTGTTTTTAATGATCTTCTCTGAGCCCACGACTTATCACTTGACCCTAATGCCACCCCTAACATCAAATGCAAGCTAGAGCAGGGCTGGGAGTCACCAAAACATAACTGGGAATTTCGTGACTGAGACCAGGAAAAAATCTACATCACATTAGATTTAAAATGTAATGTAAAGCTAAGAACTGGACTCATTATTGCAGATACTTGTATGAATACCTTCTCAAAAGAAAAAAAATGATACTACTTCAATGTTAAGGACTATTCTGGAAGATTTCTAGTTTAACATAACTTTACATAGATTTTCTTCCTAAGGTTTAATAGATGCAATTTTTGCCCCTTTTATTCTGACCTGTAAGCTGCAATCTCAATATCCAAAGCCATCTTCACATTAAGGAGATCTTGGTATTCTTTCAGGTATCGTGCCATTTCACTCTTTGTGGTTCTCAATTCATTTTCTAATTTGTTGATTGTGTCCTGTTGACAGATCAAAAAAGAAAGTAATAAATCCAAGCATAAATTCTTACTGCAAAGGCCTAGTTTTCAATTAAAATCGAAGTGCACACCTTAAATAGAACCTCCCCTAAAACATCTGCCTTTGCTCTTTTTAAATCTTTCTTTCCTTGCCTAAATTAGCCAGTTTCAGAAAGGGTGAAATGAAACATTTCCTTTTTTTTTTTTTTTTAAATTAATGCATTCTAATGATTATCATAAAATGCCTACAAGGAAATTAAGCTGATAGACTTTCTCACTCACTGATCACTGATTCACTCTTCTTTATCCAGGTCACATGCAAGAAAATGAATCCATTTCTTTATAAAATAATAGGTAAATAAAAATTTTATAAGTGTTTGATAAAACAATTTATTTCACCTAAAATATTTTTATTTATATTATTTTCCCTTCTTCCCAGAAGATGTAGATCCTTAAAAAAGAAATGGTTTACTGTGATCATTAGCTAATTACCTACTACAATTTTGACTGTATTCCTGCCTACCTTCTAAGGAAAGGGAGTGGTTGGTAAAACAAGCCATGAAGCTTGTTGGTCATAGTTATCCTTCAGAACTAATGAGAGCTATTCCCTGTTTTTATTAATTATGTCTTCCAATACGTGCTGGGATGCAACTTATAGTTAACGCAGGACAGTAGAGTTGGGATGTCACAGCAAGCCAGCGGCAACGCCCAACTCCCATCTCTCCCCCCACCCCCACCCAACCACCTTGCAGGGCTGGGTGGCTTTGATGCAGAACAGATTCAACTGCACAGTAAACCTTCCCAGACTGCAGTAGCGCCCCCAACTCCCACCCTCCAAATGCTTCACCCCTCCCACATAGTCTCTAAGGAGCCAAGTGCTACCCCCTAATAAGCTGCAAGCAGATGTACCCTGGTCTCCACTTTCTGGGCGAGCCCCTAACCCTCTCCCCCAACCCCCATTCCGTAAAAGCCCCCGCCCCACTATGTTTTGGATGGTGCCAGTACCTGCATAGCACTAATGTCAGCGTTCTGTTTGTCCTCCAGTTCCTGCAGCTGCTTCTCCAGCGCTTCGTTCATGCCCCGGCATGCTTCGATCTCCAGGGTCTTGGCCTTGAGCAGGCGGCGGCTCTCGGACACCTCGTCCTTTGCGGCGCGCACGGCGTCGGTGTTCTTAGCTGCACTCTCGGTCAGGACCGTGAAGCGGCTCTTGAACCACTCTTCGGCATTCTGCATGTTCTTGGCGGCCAGCTTCTCGTACTGTGCGCGGATGTCCTTGAGCGCGGCAGAGAGGTCGGGCTTGGTGGAGACGTCCATCTCCACGGAGATCTGCGCGTACTGGATCTGCGCCTGCAGCTCAGCGATCTCCTCTTCGTGCACTTTCTTCAGAAAAGCGATTTCGTCCATCAGGCTGTCGATGCGCTTTTCGAGCTCTGCGCGGGCGAGAGCCGCCTCGTCGGCGCTTTTGCGCGCTTCCATCAGCCGGCCCTCCGCGTCCTCGCGGCTCAGCATCTCCTCTTCATAGCGCGCCTGCAGGTTGCGCAGCGTCTCCTCCAGCCCTTCGCGCTCGCCCTGGAGGGCCTGCTTCTCGTTAGTCGCGTCTTCCGCCGCTATGCGCAGGTCGCGGATCTCTTGTTCGTACAGCGCCCGGAAGCGGGACGGCTCGGAGTGTTTCTGGCGCAGCACCAGCAGCTCGGCTTCCAAGACCTTGTTCTGCTGCTCCAGCTCGTGCACGCGCTCGATGAAGCTGGCGAAGCGGTCGTTGAGGTCCTGTAGCTGTGCCTTCTCCTGTGTGCGGATCGATTTGAGGTCGTTGCTGATGGCGGCTACCTGGCTCAGGTCGAGGTTCTCGAGGCTGGGCATCAAGGAACTGGAGCTGGATGAGTAACTGCGGCGCACGGACAGCGAGGAAGAGACAGGCGCCGAGTAGCTGGAGTAAGCGGAGCGTGCGGTGCTGTAGCCGCTGCGCACGCTGGAGATGTGCACCCGGGGCGTCTCCACGTAGCGCCTCTTGTAGGAGGTCGAGTAGTACGGGTCGTAGCTGAAGGTACTCATGGTGGCGGTCGGCGGCCCTCTCTCTGGCTGCAGAGATGAGGGCCTAGAAAGAAGGAAAGACGGGGGAGACAGGAGAGGGGAGGATGAATGGCTGTGGGCAACTCGGCCCCGTCCTGCCACCCCTATTTATATCCGGGGAGCTTTCTGACTCTGACGCAGCCTCCGATCGATCACAAAGCTCTCGGCCAGTGGAGGCAGCGCGTTGCTGCAGCCAAGGGGAGGATTCTGCGCAAAAGGAAAGGCGGGGGCGAGTGACAGGCAGCTGGGGAGGTGCGGCTTTCGCGTCCTTTGCACTTGTCTCAGGCCCTCTATTTTCTCCAACACCTTGCACTCCTTCACTCATTTCCTTTCTCTACTCCTCCATCCTTACTTACTCCTTGACCCCGTATCACTCGAACACTTAAGTGTCCCCAGTAACCTGTTCTCATCCCCAACTGACAACTTAGTTTTCTCCTATCCCGGTACCTCGGAGACACCCTTCGCCGCAACCCGCCCCTTCTTCACCAGGGACCCCCTTGATGTTTCTGGTGATGGTGCAGTGCCGCCAGGGCATTTGAGATACAGATGACAGTCTAAGGTTACATGTATGCGGCATTTGTGGAGTTAAGTTTTAAATTTCTTTGTAGATTTTTCAGGTACTTTCTTTAATCCGTGTCCCTTTTTGCTGGTTAGTTTTTCTTTAATGCGCTGCTTCTCCACACATAGTGGATAAATCCCCACCCCCATACGTGAAACTGCAAAACTAAGGTGTTCATTCTGTCGTTTCTAAAGTCTTAGCGCAGGTAATCGACCTGTTAGTGTTCCTAGATTTTCTTATTACATTCCTGGGTTTTGAAGCCTGGAATGCTTTTAACGTGTTGAAGCGTGTAGGTGGATGAGCGCCGGGAATGAGTTTAAAATTAACCGAGAAGACTGCCTTGCAGAGGCAGCAGCGCGCTTTGCAGCGGGGAACTTTAGCCTGTCACTCTGCCTTTATCTTCTTCACCAAGCTAAATTACTGCTTGACACCGCCACCTCCATCACAGTAAAACCCGCTTTCCCTTTCATACGCTGTGTAGCACCCAACCTGATGATTCAGACAAGCCGCGAAGGTTGCCGATTTTCAGAGAGAATCCGCCGCAGCCAGCCCGAGCGCCCAGGGCGGTCTCCGGGGAGGAGAACTCCAGCCCAGAGACGTCTCGTCTGGTGCGAAGGGAATAGCTGTGTGATTCTTCCCCCCATTCACTATAATAAATAGATAACAGGTGCATTCAGAAATCCATGGATTTCCTTTAGGAAGCATCCAAATACCTAAAACAGAGTGTGCATGCCTTGATGTACATTAGTACAGCCCTGCGGTTTGCAGAGCATTTTCATGCTTGTTATGTTAGGCACTCCCTCCGGTTTAACGGAGGGATTGCAGAGATTTACATAAGAGACCTAGGATTTTCAAAGCCAGCCCTTAGTTTTTGTTTTATTTGTACAACATAGTATTTAAAGGACAGTTTACTACTACTTTTTTTTAAGAGGTGAACGAAGGGGAAACATGATAGCTGTTTTCAAATAGTTGAAGAGCTGGCGTAGAGAAGCCTGAATCGTTTTCCCTCTGTTGCTCAGAGGGTGAAGTACTTGCAGCATGTACTGAGTGTGTATTACACTTGATTCCGGAGGAATTGTACTCCTCTCCCCAACAGGAGGGATCCTTTCCAACTCTAAAAACCTGTGATTCTGATACCATACCCTCTTCAAGGTAGAGGGAATGATGGCAGCTGAGAACCTTCAGGGGGGTTTTAAACAAACTCTGTTGTCTCAGACAATGCGAATTCAGAAACATTAATACTGGTAGTTTTCATCTCTTAAGACTAAATTATTTCAGAGGCCCCACCAAGCTCCAGCATTCTAGGATTTTAAGCCTCAAGCCATTAGGCTGTCCTGAATATGATCTGGCTCTTGAAGACATAGTAGGGTACTTGACCTCATGACTTTTTGAAGCCTACATATTCTTGGTCTTCTCATCCATCAGTGATTCAACACTGGGAAAGGCTTCTCTAAGGAGAGAGAGAGAGAACTGGGATAAATCCTATTTTTGTTTGCTCTCAATTACCCAAAAGTGAAAGAAAAGTGGCAGAATGGATTGTTTCCATTTAAAAAACAAAAACCTGCTCCGTATCAACCAGTTTCACACTCACTGTTTGTGAGTCTGCCTACACCACAAAGTATTTGTGAATGCATTTCCTTTGTGCCAGCTCCCTTCCCTAGGAGTTTCAGGTCACCCTCAGAGATCTGAAGTCCATCAGCATTTTTTGCCCAGGCTCCTCGCTGAAGCCGTTGACTGCAGAGGAAATCTGCCCAGAAGCAAGGGCGGTGGCTGATGCTGCAGGCGCAGCGAGATGTTGCTGAGAGAAGAAACCTGTGGTGCACTTGCTGCCATCCTTTGGGTATCTGAGAAAGGAGTCATGAAGGGTGAGAATGAGGTGGCAGGGGGGCCTTTCTTTTGCTATCCTTGATGAACAGGGAGTGAGGACAGGGGCAGATTACCTGTATTTATGAGTGTAAATTTCTGATCTTTTTTAGTAGCTCCTGCCACAGCCACCTCATTCTCTGCTACAGCCTTGCTTTAGGGAAACTCCCTGAGCTTAAGGTTCTCATCCTGTAACTGGGTTTTGATTACCCGACCTTCAGTCTTCCTCTGCTAAGTGTCTGACTCTTATCTGATACTCTGTCCAGTCATCCTCCTTTTTCAATCCTCATCCCAGTGTTTGCATGTCCATGGGGCACTTGCTATATGTGTAAAAGCAAAGGTAAAATGAGTAACTTTAGGAAATATATTTAGAAAAAAAATCTGTTTACTTTCTCTTCCCATAAATGTTTCTGCATTAGTGTTATTTTCAGTAGTGTCGTTTTTTAGAAAAATCCTTTTGAGTCTTGTCACACACTTGTGTACATATTTCTCCACAAATATGAACGTGATTGAGGGCTGTCAACAAAACACAATCCTAGGAGATGAAAATCATTTTAAAAGCAAATACAGACGTGTGTTGATGAAACTTATTAATACTCCTACCGCACTGGTTATCCCTTGTATCTTTGTAATGCCCTGAAGGACTGTTTGAGGCAATTTAGTTAAAAAATAAAACACATTCATATTACCATGAGCTCATAAAGTGTAACTATTTTAGAACCAGTGTAATGATTTTACTACTTCTCTGGTACCAATAAAGTCAGGACGCTTCAGGTGGATAGGACCTGGAGCCTGGCGACTTTTCATTTCATTATTCTAAGACCCTTTGGCACAACAGGAACTTCTGTATTGGCACTTGTTTTGAAAAGCTCAGGTTTAGATCCAAGTTCTTAAGGGGCCAGGCCCACAAAGAGCGTCAGAGTAAAGTTCTCCTGCCACCAGTTAGCTGTGGGCATAGTCCGCAACCAGAATGGGATAAGTCTCCGTTCGCCTCACCATCAGGTAGATACTGGCATCAGCATATCGATGCAAAGAGAGAGACTAGACATGTATAGGATACTTACCACATGGCAGACATTTGACATCTTTTATTTAATAATTACAAAATCCTGGTGAAATGGTTATTATTCTGCAGAGGAAACAGCTAAGGCCCAGAGAAATTTAAGTAATGTGCCAAGGTACACAGCTAATTCAAACCTAAGATTTGCTTCCAGACTGAATGGTGCTCTACTCATTACACTATACTGCAGCCAGTGGGATTTTCTGCTTCCATACGACTCTGTGGAATTTGATAATTACATGCAGCAGTCCGCAGAATCTGTTGTTGTTGTTAATTGCCGTTAAGTCCATTCCAACTCATGGCGATCCCATGCGTGCAGGGTAGAACTGCTCCATAGGGTTTTCAAGGCTGTGAACTTTCAGAAGCAGCACCAGGCCTGTCTTCTGATGTGCCTCTAGTTGGGTTTGAACCGCCAACCTTTCAGCTAGTATTCAAGTTCTTAAGGCAGTTCATATAATAAGCCTCTCATGTATTTGGGACCCAATATAAACTGATCTATACATTAAGGAAACTGTTACCGAGCATGCTCTATTTGGACAGCTAATGGTGACAATAAACTGTATAATAGTTATAGGTTTCTTAAATGTCCAAATGTAAAATAAAATGGATACTACCGTGCGACCTGAGACATAACTGGTGATATAGCTTTTTAGACACTACTCGAAACATCAGTTTTGTTACAAAACACTTTTTCAGTAATTGATGAGCTAATACGACTTAGCAGATCTAAGCTCTTTAAAATAACGACATACATGACTTCCACTTTTTTTGATTAAAATGCCTTCATTTTACACCCTTGTAAATAGGTTTTCTTTGAACAAATAAGCTTGAAAAATACTATAAAGAATAAAAGAAAAAAAATACTGTCACTCAGTGATCTCTTATTATTGGAATTTATCATGCTGTCCACAAATCTCTCTCTTTTTTTTTAAGAAACATGAATGAAGCCAAAGGAAATGTATAGTTTGTCGAAGCCATAAATATATTTCCTCTGTGCTTCTGGTAACCAGTTTATTTCTTTATATATTATGCTCACTATAGGAATAATATATGAATCTCCCTACCTCTTGGGAAATATGTTTGAAAGAAAACTTTCCATGTTTTGGTGTAAAATATGCTTCATTTTATGGCATCACACTTTGAAGAAATGCGTCATAAAATGTGCTGTGCGGCTATGTAAAATTTAGATTGCAGCAGGAATGAGCATGCCGTTTGAATAGATTAAACATGAAAAGCAAGTTTACATTCAGCTCATGTGCAGTATTAGACGTGACAGGAACTCGCTGCTGTCCAAGCAGAAATGATGGTGATAGGTTCATACCCTTAAATGCTTGCTCCACGGCACTGGCCGAGGTGATGTATTCTCTCCCCAGAGGCCTGCACCTCAGTGCCTTGCCCTTAATCACAGTCAGCAGACTCAGAGATAAGAAAGTATGCCCGGGGCATTAAAGGGCCTAATTTGCAGCTGTTCCAGGCAGGTGGCAGTCATCTCGTTCAGAGCCAACAATACTAACCCTGTTTGTCCAGTTGAGCTTTCCTGACTGTAAGGACGTACATGCTGCTTCTGCAATTTGGGTACTAACTAGCCACAAAAATAACCCCGGCGGCACCTGGAGTTCTTTGCTGACCTTTAGAGAGGTTTAATAAATCAATCGAAGGCATGTGAGGGTTAGCGTTTGCAAACATAGAGAATAAGCATTTCCGTCTGCAAGAGACAAAGCCCCGAGTTTGGCTCTGTCGCAGTCACGCTGGAGCCAATCCAGGGCAGCAGTTCAGTTTCTCGCCAGTACCTCGCTGCTGCAGGAATGCAGCAAATGCTGCAGAATTGCACATGGGTGGATCCCTGGATTCTTACAATAAAGGAGGCAGGCTTCTGAAACCAGGATATATATCATGTTTGGTAAGTTTAACATATAAGAGACTGTCAGGATTTGAAAAGCAAAGCCTGATTGCATCTAAATGATTTATTGATTAATTAAATAAGTCATATATTCATTCGTTCATTGAGTCATCAGATGTTGATGGAACACTTAAACAATGCGCACAATGCTGTACAAGTGCTGTGGGGGTGCAGGGAGTTATAGCACCGTCCCAGGCCTTCAAAGAGCTTGAACAATACCCAGGCACAACAGAAAGGAAGCAACTACAGATACACACAACATAGATGAATCTCAACAACAGTACACTGAGTGCAAGAAGCCTTGGGCAAGTGGTACATGCTGTATAATTCCATTTATATGAAATTTCGTATCACTTCCATTTATATGAAAATTTACATGAAATTTTTTCACCACTATTAGCAGGGAAAGCTAATCGTTGGTGAAAAAAAATCAGAGGTTTCCTCCGGAGTGTGGGGCAGGGAATGACTGGGAAGAAGCACAAGATAACTTTCTGAGGTGATAGTCATGTTCTATATATTGAGTTTGGGTTATGCAGGTGTTACATTTGTCAAAACTCAGAGGATGCATAGGATTTGTGCATTTCATTAAACGTAAATTTTACGTAAAAAATGTAAACTAAATACATATAACAAATCACTTTAAAAATAGCAGACAACACCCATGCATGTGAAATTTCATACAACTAGGCAGATGTTAAATAATAAAAGGCAACATCCTAAGAGATGTCACAAGGAAGAGAAGAATGGCACAAGCAATAACTGCTATGATTTTAGAAAAGGGTAAGGTCACTGTGGCCTCTAATCAACATTTCTGTGACTGATTACTATGCCAGATACTTTGCACAGGTATCATATTTAATCCTCACAGAAGCTGTATGAAATCGATGTTCTTATCTCTGTTTGCAAGGTAAGTACGTATTGAATTTCTATTAGGCCATCCTAATATTGCATTAGAATTTTTTTCTTATCAATCTTACGTTGCTGCCTCATATTGAATTTGTATCTACATGAAAGAAAAATACTTGAAAGCTAAGACCATTTATACTGTGGCATTTTAATAAACCTAAAATATACCTTTAATTTGTTCTCTTTAAGCTTTAAATACTTTTGCTCCATTGTTCAAACCTGTTGAAACAGTTTTAATGCCTTCTAACTTTATGTCGTACGTGAAAATGAGTTATTTCTTTTAATTACCATACTGAGAAATGTATTTTATATGTGATGTTTCATAAATGGTTGGGATTGGAAAGTAATTTAATTGTTGTCCAGTCAAATCCTCCACCTGCTTTTTAATCTTCGGCAGGTCACATCACCTTTGTCTGCTTTGGTTATCCCTTCCGTAGGATGGATTCTTCCTTCTTAACTATCCTTCACGCTGTAGACATTGGACATTACTTCTAAATCAAGTAGAAATTGCTAGGGATGCAGAGGCATTAATGTCCAGAAATGAGCTTTGGTTTTTAACTTTCTGCTTCTCACTACACTTAAATTTCTTTTTCACGTGATTCCTATGGCACTGTCACATAATAGAGATGATAATAGTGACATATACATGGTCAGTTAAAGTTTTCCAAGCATGTCCGCATTATATCATTGTATTTCCACAGCAGTCCTGTGAGGCAGAAGCAGATAGTGCAGAAATTACTGTTCTTGCTTTACAGATAAGGATGCTGGGAGATCTGGAGAGGTAAAGGGATTTACCCCAAAACCATAGCGCTTCTAAGCAATGGAGCCAGGGCTATGATCTAGGTTTCTTATCATCCAATTCACTGGGAATTTTTCCTCTAAATATTAGTTTCCTAAGTATATATACCAGACCTGTCCTTTTTCAGGTCCCTTATTAGTGTGATTTCAGAAAAGTAGAGAAGTCCCAGTTGCCTCTCAAACACTTTCTGATTGGATAGCTGATGTATAACTACTCAATTTAGAGCTTCATCTCTTTAGCTTCTATCACTGTAAAAATGCCGATACTCATGGAAAAGTTGTGTTAAAGCCGATATCAGTCCTTTATACCTAAGGTTGAATATGAGGTTTGATAACAGGTTTTGACCAGATAGGAAAAAGAAAAACTCAAGGATTCTAAAGGGTCTGCCTAAGTTAGGAAGGGGAAAAGGAGAATGAGCAACACTGAGATGAGGTGGAAAGTCAGAGACTGAGAATTGTAGCTAGGGCAGGAAGCAGAATATTCCCCCATAGACTTCCAGTTCACCATGCCTAAGGCAAAAGCATCTGCTTCCATGATATTATTTTACTGGGATATGTTATTGTTGTTAGTTGCCATCAAGTCGATTCCAGGATATAATGGCATATTAATCACAACTGATTAATCCTGGGATGTAGGAGTCCTGGTGGTGCAGTTGGAGCCCTGGTGGTGTAGTGGTTAATAGTTCAGGCTGCTAACTAAAAGGTCGCCCATTCATATCCTCCACTTGCTCCTTGGAAACCTTATGGGGCAGTTCTGCTCAGTCCTATAGGGTCGCTATGAGTCAGAATTGACTCAACGGCAATGGTTTTTTTTTTTGGGGGGGGTGCAATGATTAAAGTTCTTAGGGGCTCAGTGGGAGAAAGACCTGGCGATCTGCTTCTGTAAAGACTGCAGCCAAGAAAACGCTATGAGGCAGTTCTACCCTGTCACATGGGGTTGCCATGAGTTGGAATCGACTCAACACACCCAATAAAACAGCAACACCCAATAAAACAGCAACAGCAGTCCTGGGACAGTCAGGATATATATAAATCAGGGGACAACACCAAAGCTTTTCTGCACCAGAGCTTTGACTGAATTCTACGAATTAATAGGCATTAGTCTGAGCACCTTCTCAGCTCTTAAACTTTCTCTGGAAAGGTGCTAACCAACTGGGAAAAGGCCAAAGGGAGCAGGGGATAGAAAGGAGAATCAAAATAGCATCATAACCCACATACAAGGTTACCAGATCTGAAAGGATTGATGGGAAATGAAATCATAACCCTATCATTTAAGAGGATAAGGGAAAAGAGAATTTGCATGTATCAAGCATAATTACGTGCAAAGTGTGATACCAATAATATTAATAGTGGTTTTGTGTTAGGTACTAGGCAAAGTCATTCACTTGGATAATTTCAGTTATCACAAAATCCTGATGAATTGGATATTAAAATTTCCTCATTTTAAAGATGAAGAAACTAAAATTTAGACTAGAGTATAAGCAGTGTGCTTAAGGAACTCAAGTATATCAAACCATTTGATCCTCACATAACCCTAATGAAGTAAATATTATCTACAGATGAGGAAAATGAGGTTCAGAGAGTTTAAGAATCTTGGTCAAAGTCACACAGCTGGGCCAAGGTCAGTCTGAACACTTACACACTCCTGTTCTGACCAAAGTGTAAGACTATTTGTGAAAGAAGCTATGCAAATAAGAGCTCTCACCCTTTTTTTTTTTACTTTTTTAGGAAAGTTTAAATTTGTATACTGCTGCAAGAGAATGCTGCAATAATCAGAGCAGAATACGCTCAAATCACCTGTAAGTGAAGTAATCCATATAATGGTCATTTAGGCAGAGCACCATGGACACAAACAGAGAGAGTCAAATGCTCTGTTTTATTAGCAGCCTCTAAAAATAGACATCCAGCCCTGAAATAATTTATAAGAACCAAATTGCATTAGAACATCTCTCTCCAGATACAGGCTTGATGCCTTAATGCCAACTAGCAATTCCTTTTATTATTATATTATCTAGAGGAGAAAAACACACACATAAAAAAGATTGCCTTCACCTTTCAGTATCACTTTGTCCTACAAATTTAATAAACTGCTCTACCAAATCTCATTGGAATAACAGATCTGCTTTTGAATAAGCCTTAGATATTTCAATTTGCAAAATGTATTTTCTTATGCCAAAAAAGCTTTTGCCCATTACACTGATTAAAATTCTTAACTTCTAAAGTTATCCAAAATAAAATTTTCTTTCAAATTAGTTCCCAAAATGCAATTTGGAAAAATTAATTAGGTAAGACATCTAGCGATGTTCTAACATTGTTAAATGTACAAGTTGGTGGAAGCTATAGGGAGAGAAAGGTTAGCTCTGAAACAATTCAGAACTGTCCAAAGGTGGAAGGGACTGCTCAGGCTGCAAGGCAATGGCACTGCAGAAGGCAAGCAGTTCACCTCTGAGTTGGTCTAGGCTTTAAACAGCCTCTTAGATCCCCTTCCCACCTGAGATTCTCTTATTCAAAAGTACTATAAAGGTAAAGAGCACTGGATAAGCTAGGACCAAGGAGCCCTCTCATCTTACAGTGAACACAAATGAGAGCTCAAAAGCTTAGCATTATTCAAAAACAGAGACTTGCTAATATCTAAGTTCAAATATGAGCCCAAGACAGAATATGAGCAAGACGTGCAAAGTGAGAGTTTTGTGGGAAGAAAGAGTTGCTAATTGGAATCTTCCAAAAACTTGTTTTTGCTTATTTGCATTAAACTTATCTTTCATTTGGTATAGAGCTAAGCAATAAACAGCTGAACAACTGTCAATATTTTATTAGTTGAGTTGATTCCCATTCCTATAACAATAAAATTCATTTTCTTTTTTCTGATTTTTTTCTTTTCATGGGTTGATTATGAAAGAGAGAAAGGCAGCTGCTTCTCTTACTCTGGCTAGGGGATAAGGTGTTGAAACAGCATGTTGTAGGTACATTTGCTTACCTGGGACCCAAACCCCAGCATGAAGAATAAAATCTCTCTCTCTCCTTTTTTTTTAAAAAAAATTTATGTCCTTGGTGCTTTATCTCTCCCTGAAATGTGTGTAATGCCAACTTCCCTTTGAGTCGCTTCCGACTCATGGTGATTCCATGTGTGTCAGAGTAGAACCGTGCTCCATAGGATTTCCAGTGGCTAATTTTTCAGAAGTAGATCACCAGGCTTTTCATCTGAGGTGACACTTGGTGGACTCGAATTATCAATCTTTCAGTTAGTGGCCAAGCGCATTAACCATTTGTATCACTCAGGGAGTCCCATTCTAATAGTAGACTAGTCTAAAGTAGACTTCTATGGAGTCTGAGGGTTAGAAAGAGGAGACTCAAATAATCACTAGGTATTACTTTGTAACATCCTAGACAGTGAGTGAGGTCTGCTGTTACTTCAAAAAAAGGGGGGAGGGCATCTAAGTCAGCCAAATGCAACAAGTGGCATCTTTTCCTGACAATTAAATTTTATGAATATGAAGTTCTGTAGATTATTTTGAAATTCCATATAGATTTGGGAGATAGCATAAAAGACTAGAAATGGCACTGGATTGGGGGCTGAGGTATCTAGACCCTAGATAGAGCTCTACTACTAATCACCTATTGGGCCACATGGTCTCTGGACAGATTAGAAGACTTTTCATGGGGTTCACAGGTATAGAGAGTGTTAAGAAAATCAATTGCCAGATCCTCAGTTGCCATATGTAGTATTTTCTAAAACTGATCTGCTTGCAAAATATACCATGCTCATGGATAGGTAGACTCAACATTGTGAAAATGGCAATCGTACGCAAAGCAGTTTGCCAGTATAATGCAATCCCAATTCAAATACCAACAACATTCTTTAAAGAGTTGGAAAAACTAATCATTAACCTTATATGGAAAGGGAAGAAGCCCTGGAGAAGTAAAGCACCACTGGAGAAGAAGAAGAAAGTAGGAGGGCTTGCAGTACCTGACCTCAGAACCTACTATACAGCTACGGTAGTCAAAACAGCCTGATACTGGTACGATGACAGATACATTGACAAATGGAACAGAATTGAGAACCCAGGTGTAAATCCATCCATCTACAATCACCTGATCTTCAACAAGGGCCCAAAGTCCATCAAGTGGGGAATAGACAGTCTTTTTAACAAGTGGTGCTGGCAAAACTGGATGTCCATCTGCAAAAAAAAAAAAAAACAAAAAAAAAAAAACAGGACCCATACCTCACACCATATACAGAAACTAATTCAAAGTGGATCAAAGACCTGACTGTAAAGCCAAAAACTTTAAAGTTCATAGAAGAAAAAATAAGATCAACGCTAGAGACCCTAATACACAGCATTAACAGGATACAAACCATAACCAACAACACAAAAACTCCAGAAGATAAGCTAGATAACTGGGATCTTATAAAAATTAAACACTTAAGCTCATCAAAAGACTTCACCAAAAGAGTAAAAAGAGAACGTACAGACTGGGAAGAAATTTTTGGACATTACAAGTCAGACAAAGGTCTAATCTTTAAATCTGCAAGAAAATCCAACATCTCTACAACAAAAAGACATATAATCCAATTAAAAAATGGGCAAAGGAAATGAACAGACACTTCACCACAGAAGACATTCAAGCAGCTAACAGACACATGAGGAAATGCTCGTGATCATCACTAGCCATTAGAGAAATGCAAATTAAAACAACAATGAGATACCAACTCACTCCAGCATTACTGGCACGGATCTAAAAAACTGGAAATAAATTTTGGAGAGGCCGCTGGGAGATCAGAACTCTTATGCACTGCTGGCAGGAATGCAAAATGATACAACCATTTTGGAAAATGATATGGCACTTCTTAGAAAGCTAGAAATAGAAATACCATATGACCCAGCAATCCCACTCCTAGGCATATATCCTAGAGAAATAAGAGCCATCACACGAATAGACATATGCACACCTGTGTTCATTGCAGCATTGTTCACAATAGCAAAAAGACGGAAACAACCTAGATGCCCATCAACAGATGAATGGATAAACTATGGTACATACACACAATGGAGTACTATGCAATGATAAAGAACAATGCTGAATCTACGAAGCATCTCATAACATGAATGAAACTGGAGGACATTATGCTGAGTGAAATAAGTAAATCACAAAAGGACAAATATTGTATGAGACCACTAGTGTAAAATTCATGAAAAAGTTTACACTCAGAAAGAAACAATCTTGGTTTCTAGGGGTGGAGGGAGGAAATACTAAATAGACAATAGATAAGTGGTAACTTTGGTGAAGGGTAAGACAGTACACAATATTGAGGAGGCCAGGACAACTTGTAGGAGGAAAGGTCATGGAAGCTCCATAGACACTT
>NW_004444027.1:649189-673429 GCF_000243295.1 Trichechus manatus latirostris
TGCCCGGCTACCACCACTGACTGCTCTGACAGGGAGCACAACAGAGGGTCCCAGACAGAGCTGGAGAAAAATGTAGAAGAAAATTCTAAATAACAAAAAAGACCCAATTTACTGGCCTTACAGAGACTGGAGAAACCCTGAAAGTATGGCTCCCAGACACCCTTTTAGCTCAGTAATGAAGTCACTCCCGAGGTTCACTGTTCAGCCAAAGATTAGACAGCCCCATAAAACAAAACAAGACTAATGGGACATAATAGTTCAGGGACAAGGACTAGAAGGCAGGAGGGACAGGAAAGCTGGTGATAGGGAACTCAAGGTTGAGAAGGGACAGTGTTGACATGTTGTGGGGTTGTTAACCATTGTCATAAAACGGTAGGTGTACTGTTTACTGAGAAACTATTCTGTAAATCTTCATCAAAAGTACGATTTAAAAAAAAAGTGATCGATTTGCTTGCAGACTTGTTCTAGTTCTCATTTCCCACCTCTGCTATAGATTGAATGAAGTAAATCTTCAGGAACAAAATTTTGACAAAAACACATTTAAATCACATAAGGATATAAAATAATTTTTCTTAAAAAATTGTATTGAACATAAAAATCTGTTGGGTTCCTCTACACTAACAAGGAGGACTCTGAAAAGGAAATCAAGAAATCAGTACCGTTTATAATAGCTCCCAAAAGGTTAAAATACCTAGAAATAAGCCTAACCACGAACATAAAAGACTTATACATGGAAAACTATAAAACACTACTTTAAGAACCTAAAAGGGATCTACATAAATGGAAAAAACTCCATGCTTATGGATTGGAAAACTTAACAGTGTGAAAATGTCAATACTACCAAAAACTATTTATAAACAAATTGTAATCCTGATCCAAATCCCAACCACATTCTTTAATGAAGTGGAAAAACTAATCTCCAACTTTATATGGAAAGGAAGTAGGCCCCGAATAGCTAAAGCAATATTGAAGATGAAGAACAAAGTAGGAGGCCTCTCACTTCCTGATCTCAAATGACTTGCTATGCAGCCAGAGTAATCAGAACAGCCTGGTACTGGTACGATGACAGACACATAGACCAAGGGAATAGAATTGAGAATCCAGAAGTAATTCTGTCCATCTATGGGCAGCTGATCTTCGACAAAGGGTCAGCGTCCATTCAATGAGGGAGAAACAGTCTCTTTAACAAATGGTGCTGGCAAAACTGGATACCCATATGCAGAAAAATGAATCAGGATCTATACCTCACACCATGTACAAAAGCTAACTTAAAATGGCTCAAAGAGCTAAATGTTAAAGATAAAGCTGTAAAGTTCCTGGAAGATAACACAGGGACAAAGCTCAGGAACATGATAGTCTATTAAACGAAACCAAAAATGCATGAACTGGGACCTTCTAAAAATTACATACTTACGCTCATCAAAAGACTTTACCAAAATAGTAAAAAGAGAACCTTCAGACTGGGAAAAGATTTTTGGCATAACCAATTGCATAAGGGTCTAATCTCTAAAATATATAGAAAACTTCAGCAACTCAACAACAAAAAGACAAACAACTCAATCAAAAAATGGGCAAAGGACCTAAACAGACACTTCACTGAAGAGGACTTTCAGAAGGCCAACAAATACATGAAAAGATGCTCACGATCATTAGCCATTAGAGAGATGCAAATCAAAACTACAAGAGGTTACCATCTCACCCCTGCAAAAATGGCAATGATCAGAAAATAACAAATGCTGGCAAGGTTGTGGGGGGATTGGAGCTCTTATACATTGCTGGTGGGATTGTAAAATGGTACAACCACTATGGAAAATAGTTTGGTGCTTCCTCAAAAAGCTAGAAATAGAAATACCTTATGATCCAGCAATCCCACTCCTAGGTATATATCCTATAGTTATAAGAGCAGTGACATGAATAGATATTTGCACACCTATGTTCATTGCAGTATTGGTCACAATAGCAAAAAGATGGAAGCAACCTAACTGCCCGACAACAGATAAATGGTTAAAAAAAATTGTGGTACATACATACAATGGAATACTATGCAACTATAAAAAAATAATGAGGAGTCCCTGAAACCTTTGATAACATTTGATGAATCTGGAGGACATTATGCTGAGTGAAATAAGTCAATTAAAAGAACAAATATTGTATGGTCTCATTTTTATAAAAAGTCAAGAATAGGTATATACACAGAAAGCAACATTATTTGATGATTACCAGGGAGGAGAGGGAGGAGAGAGAATCACTTTCTAGATAGTAGACATTAGTTATTTTTGGTGGGGAAAAGACAATACCCAATATGGGTGAAGCCTGCACAATCTGTCCAATGTAAATGAAGACACTAAAAAGTACACAAGAATAAGGACAATTCTGGCAAATGCTATAGCATACAATTTTGTGACAACAATAATAAGAACTAAAAATGTGTGGTTACACAGGTAGACATGATGCATATATGTGTATAGGAAGGCACATATGAGTATATGGGTGTGCATGTATGGGTGTATCTGTAGACATGTATATACATATTTATAAGTGCCGCATATATATTCATATCTATAATAAAACATGTAGGGATCACAGTTACAGATACTACCTAGACACAACCAAACACCTCGCAGGATAGGTTTACTGGGTTTGAAGGCTTGGGACCATAGTCTCATGAGATAACTTGGTCAACTGGCATAACATAGTTCGTAAAGATAATGTTCTACATCCTGGTTCAGTGAGTAGCATCTAGGGTCTTAAAAGCTTGCAAACAGCTATCTAAGATACGTCTATTGATCTCTACTCATCTGGAACAGAAGAGAATGAAGGAAACCAAAGTCTCACAGAAGAAAGTAGTCCACAGGACTAATAGCCCATGTGAACCACGGCCTCATCTAGCCTGAGACCAGAAAAACTAGATGACGCCTGGCTACCACTCTCCACCTTTCTAACCATGGACACAATAGAAGGTCCAGAATAGAAAGGGAGAAAAATGTAGAACAAAACTCAAATTCCTAAGAAAGGCCAGACTTCCTGGACTGATAGAGACTAGAGGAACCTCCAAGACTATCACCCTACGATACTCTTTGAACTTGGAACTGAATCCACTTCCAGTGGTCATGTTTCAGCCAAATAATAGATTGGATTATAAAATAAACAATACTACCCATGAATACTGTGCTCCCTTAAATAATCAACTACATGAGACCAAATGGTCAACATTTACCCTAAAACAAAGATAAGAAGCTATGGAGTGGCAAGGAAGCTAGATTAATGGAAACTGAACAAAAAGAATGGAAATAATGAGGATGTTGACCTATTATGAAAAATGTAGCCAGTGTCATGGAACAAACTGTGTAGAAATTGTTAAATGGGGACCTAATTTGCTTTGTACAACCAGAATGTTCCTTAGAAGCAAGGATAGTGAGATTACGTCTCACATACTTTGGACGTGTTAGGAGGATCAGTCCCTGGAGAAAGATATCATGCTTGGTAAAGTAGAGGGTCAGTGAAAAAGAGGAAGACCCTCAGTGAGATGGATTAACACAGTGGCTGCAACAGTGGGCTCAAGCATAATAACGATCATGAGGATGGCGCAGGACGGGGCAGTGTTTCATTCTGTTGTACACAGGGTGGCTATGAGTTGGAGCCAACTCGACGGCACCTAACAACAACAACAAATTTACTGTGTAAACTTTCACCTAAAACACAATAAAATATTTTTTAAAAAAATGTAGTGATAAAAATGTATTGAAATTAAAAGCATTCCTATTTTTCCAGCCCTTTCTAAGTATACAAACCCATTGCTGTTGAGTGGATTCCAACTCATAGCAACTCTATCAGACACAGTAGATCTGCCCCATAGGGTTTCCAAGGAGCAGCTGCTGGATTCAAACTGCTGACCTTTTGGTTAGCAGCCGCCAGGGTTCTTAACCACTCTTAACCTCTTAACCACTATGCCACCAGGATTCTAAGTATAGTGGGTTAAAAGAAAAAACGGAGCCCTGGTGCCATAGTGGTTAAGAGCTAGGGCTAGTCTACAAATTTTAATAAGTAATAAACTTTTATTTGCAAGTCATCTGTTAATTATTTAATGTAACCTTGAATGAATATTATTGATTGCTAGACTGAACAATAAACAATTCTATCCCTTCTTAAAAAAATACAAATACATATATGTATACACACACACTCAGAATTGCTGAGAAATCATGCTTATCTAAATAAGTATACAGGAATAGAAGTTTAATGTTGTTTTATATTGTTTTAGCATTGTCACTTTATTTTTAAAACTTTTCCAAACTTTAAGCCAATCATAAAAACTATTCCTAATGATCTATCGGCTAATTAATTGATTAAGTCCTCCTTTAATTTTGTTAAAAGCAAAGAATTAGAAGGCACCTAGCTTGCATAAGAACTTATTCTTGGATGATTAAAGTAATTTACTTTATTTCTGGGAAATATACCAAAAGAGGCTTCACCAAGTCTTATCAAATGACTATTAATTATACCTGTTTATTTTTCACAATAGACAATTCTATAGCGACAGAAAGTACATTAGTAGTCGCTTAGGGTTTAGGGGAACGGGAGACTGGAATGACTGCTAATGGATATGAGATTTCTTTTCAGTGATGAAAATGTTCTAAAATCAGATGATGGTGATGGTTGCACAACTCTGTAAATATACTTGATCAGTTCATAGAATTGGACACTTTAAATGAGTGAATTTATTGTATGTAAATTATATTTCAATAAAGTTGTTTAAAAATACCACAGATATCCATCTGCAAAAAAAAGAAACAAGACCCATATCTCACACCATGTACAAAACTCACTCAAAATGGATCAAAGACATAAACATAAAATCTAAAATGATAAAGATCATGAAAAAAAAAGTAGGGACAAAGCTAGGAGCCCTAATACATGGTGTAAACAGAATACAAACCATAACTAACAATGCACAAACACAAGAAGATAAACTAGACAACTGGGAGCTCCTAAACATCAGACAGTTAAGGTCATCAAAAGACTTCATTGAAAGAGTAAAAAGAAAACCTACAGGGTGGGAAAAATTTTTTGGCTCCAAAGTATCCAATAAGGGTCTAATCTCTAAAATCCACAAGATACTGCAAAACCTCAATAACAAAATGACAAATAACCCAATTAAAAAATGGGCAAAGGATATGAACAGGCACTTCACCAAAGAAGATACTAAGGTGGTTAACAGACACATGAGGAAATGGTCACAATCATTAACCATTAGACAAATGCAAATCAAAACTGCAATGAGATACCATCTCACCCCAACAAGGCTGACATTAATCCAAAAAACACAAAATAATAAATGTTGGAGAGGTTGTGGAGAGACTGGAACACTTATGTACTGCTGGTGGGAGTTTAAAATGGTATAACCACTTTGGAAATCGATTTGGCACTTCCTTAAAAAGCTAGAAATAGAAGTTCCATATGATCCAGCAATCCCACTCCTGGGAATATATCCTAGAGAAGTAAGAGCTGTCTCATGAATAGATATATGCACAGCCATGTTCATTGCAGCACTGTTCATAATAGTGAAAAGATGGAAACAACCTAGGTGCTCATCAACAGACAAATGGATAAACAAATTATGATACATACACACAACGGAATACTATGAAACGATAAAGAACTGATGAATCTGTGAAACGTCTCAAAACATGGATGAATTGGAGGGCATTATGCCAAGTGAAATTAGTCAGCCACAAAGGGACAAATATTGTATAAGACCACTATTGCAAGGACTCAAGAAAAGGTTTAAACACAGAAGAAAACATTCTTTGATGGTTAAGAGGGTGGAGAGGGAGGGAGAAGGGAATTCACTAACTAAATAGTAGACAAGAATCATCTTAGGTGAAGGGAAGGACAACACACAATACGGGGAAAGTCAGCAGCACTGGACTAAACCAAAAGCTAAGAAGTTTCCTGAACACAACCAAACACTTCGAGAGACAGAGCAGCTGGGGCTGGAGTCTGGGGACCATGGTTTCAGGGGACATCTAGGTCAATTGGCATAACAAAGTTTATAAAGAAAATGTTCTGCATTCCATTTTGGTGAGTGGTGTCTGGGGTCTAAAAAGCTAGTGAGCAGCCATCTAAGATGCATTAATTGGTCCCAACCCACTAAGAGCAAAGGAGAATGAAGAACGCCAAAGACACAAGGAAAACATTAGCCCAAGAGACAAAAGGGCCACAGAAACCAGAGACTCCATCAGTCTGAAACCAGAAGAACTAGGTGGTGCCCAGCTACCTTCAATGACCACCCTGACAGGGAATACAACATGAGACTGTGGAGCAGAAGAAAAGTGTGGAGCGGAACTCAAGTTCACATAAAAAGACCAGACTTAATGGTCTGACTGAGACTGGAGAAACCCCCAAATCCATGGTCCCTGGATATTCTGTTAACCCAGAACTAAAACCATTCCTGAAGCCCACTCTTCAGACAAAGATTAGACTAGACTATAAAACATAAAATAATACTCATAAAGAGTGTACTTCTTAGTTCAAGCAGATACACAAGACCAGATGGGCAGCTCCTGTCCAGAGGCAGGATGAGAAGGCAGGAACGGACAGGAACTAGTTGAACGGACACAAGAAACCCGGGGTGGAAAAGAGGAGTGTGCTGTCACATCATAGAGATTGCTACTAATGTCACAATGTATAAATTTTTGTATGAGAAATTAACTTGAGCTCTAAACTTTCAGCTAAAGCACAATTAAAAAGAAAAAAAATACCATAGATACTAAACACATAGATGGTAGATAGATGGAAAGATAGATAGGTAGGTAGGTAGAAAGAAACATACATACATACATAGACTGATTGATTAAGACAAATAAATGAATGCTCCTTTGTTTCTTTTACTCCCCTAGCATGGAGGCAGAAAAGTGAGATTAGCACTAAGATAGCAAGGGGAAGGATGAGTTTGTCTCCATTCCTTTAGCATTGACAAAGCAATCAGGACAGCCAACTGAACCTTCATGGAGCTTAACCCAGGGCAGGGTGGTGCAAGGTTAGGCAGAGGCTTCTACAGAACAGTTAGCCCCACTGGTTAATGCTTAATGGCCAGGGTCATGGATTTTATCTCCCCAAACCAGTTATCTGTTCTGTGGTCAGAGCTGCAAGTAGCTAGTCGAAGCTCAACAGCATTGTCTTTTACACAAAAGGGAATTTCTTTCTGTTGCCCTGCATAAGTAACCCTAAAATGAATCTTTTTTACCAGATTATCAATGATGGAAGAAGAGCTTCCTGGTTACTATGTTTTTAGGAATGTGGAAGAGAAACTAGACAAGATGACTGCTTAGTCTTCTTTCCTTTCTCAATGAAAGGAATGAACTAAATTCATAATTTCCAATTTAAGTTTAGAATATATTGAATACTCTTTTTTCAAAGATGTGACTTCAGAGTTGAACAGCATAATGAAATAAAACAAGAAGTGGTTAAGATTATTTATTGGAGTGCTCTATTTTATACTTTCGTTGCTTGAAACTTGTTTAGAAGTTGCTTTTAGAACCGGTTTATAAGCCACACGAAAAAAACAGTTAACTTCATAGTCATATCATGCTTCTCTTACAGACAGTATTACCCAGCTTGATCTTTGACTTTGTTTGCTAGTTTGAGTTCTCAGTGACTTTTGAACATTTAAAAAAAAAAAAAGTAAAAATGATAATTTTCAAAATACTGAGATTTATCATGTGTCCTAGGAGTCTCTCTTGTTGCTGTTGTTGGGTGACATCGAGTTGATTCTGACTCATAGCGACCCCATGTGACAGAGTAGAGTTGCCCCATAGGGTTTTCTAGGCTGTAATCTTTACAGGAGCAGATGGGCAGGTCTTTCTCCTGCAGAGCCGCTGGCTGGGTTCGTACTGCCAACCTTTTGGTTAGCAGCTAAGCACTTAACCATTGCACCACCAAGGCTCCTTCTAGCAGTCCTTTTGGTGGTTGAAACGGTTAACGTGCTCTGTGCCTAACCAACAGGAGTCCACCCAGAGGTGCCTGTTGCCTTTCAGGATCACAGAAAGATAATGGACCTTTTTAAAACTGAAAGAACAAATATTTCTTGAAGAACCTCTAAGCAGGCATAACTAGCTCTTGGCAAAATCTCTTTTTATTATAGCTTGTGGAAAAGTATAAAGAATATTAAACACCATATGCCTCCTGTTCAACTGTCCAATCTTTGCATTTGTCAGATTACTTAGGATCTTAAAAAATTGTAGGTACAAAGACCCCTGCATAGCTTTCCTCAGTCTCTTTCCCCTCCTTTCCTTCCCAGAGGCAACCAGCAGACTGATTTTACTATTAGTCATTCCCTTGCAAGTTTTTAAAATATGAATGAGTGTATATTCTCAACAACAAAAATAAATTGCAGTATATATAAAACTATGAATGTGTACTCATAAATAATATGGATATATCCACAATAATACAGATATATCCATCAAGAATAAATACAATTTTGCTGCTTCCTTTGAAAATTTTAAACCTTGTAATTCTTTTTCTTACCTCATTCACTGTTGAATAGAATTGGTCATAGCAATTCTCTTTATTGCTTTCCTGACTTTAAAGAAAATGCTTTTAATGTTTCAACATTAGGTATGTTTGTTGTAGAATAGGGGTAACATCCCCTATATATAAGAATAGGGGTAATATTTCCCTATATGGTTAAGAAAATTATCTTTTATTGCTAGTTTGCTGGGAATCTTTATTATGAATGGATATTGAATTTTATGAAATAATTTTTCTTTAACGTGATAATTACGTTCTTTTCCTTTTTTCTGTAAATATAATAGATTTTCCAATGTTATATCTTTTTTACATTCCTATGATTAGATAGGGAAGTAGGTTAGTAAATAGGTAGGTAGATTGATATGCAACAGACACAGATATGGATATCCAGCCATTCATTCTTGGGTTCAGTTTATCTATATTTTATTTAGAATTTTTGCATATATATTCTTTGCATATATATCCTTGCCTGATCTTGGGATCAAAGTTCTACTAACCCTGTAAATTGAATTAGGTAGAGTTTCATGTACTTTTTTTGAGAAAGATTTGTATAATATTGGGGCTATCTCTTTCTTGATGTTTAATTGAACTTGCCTATAAAATAATCCACGTATGGTGTTTTATTTTGCAGAGATTTGTATTACTTTGAAAATCAATATCTTTATGGTCAGAGGACCATTCAGTTTCTCTATTTCTTCTTTAGTAGATATTAGAATTTTATATTCTTACAAAAAATTGCACATTGTAATTTTAAATTTTATCAGCATAAAATTGTCAGTGATATTCCTTTATTAATTTCATGCCTTTGTTTTAACTGTAGATGTATCTCCTGTTTCATTACTCATATTGTTTATTTGTGTCTCCTCTTGTTTTCTGGATCAATACTACAAAAGGTTTTTCTGTAATTTTAAACTTTTCAATGAATTGAATTTTCACTTTGTGATTCTCTCTAGTTTTATTTTTTCCTCAGATCTCTTATTTAACCTCTTTTTTTGTTCGTTTATTTTATTTTCTATATTTTGAGAAGTTGTACTCTGTGGGGTTGTTTTCTAACTTCTCGAAGTAAATTTTTAGCTTATTAATTTTCCATCTTTTATCTTTTCTAATATAAGAAATTGTGGATATAAATTTGCTTTTAAGTATCTATTCAGCTGCATTATTCAAGATGAGTTTGTTGGAATTTTCAGTATTGCTCAGTTCCAATACATTTTAAGTGCCATTATGATTTATTCTTTGACCCAAAGATTATTTAGAAGTATATTTTAAATTTCTAAACATATGGGTTTTTCATTTGCTTCTCAGCTATTGGTTTCTGACTTACTTTTGGTCAGAGAACGTGGTGTATAAGATTTTTTGTTGGTAGTGTAATTGAAGAATTTCTTATGGCTTGGTATTTGGTCAATTTTTATAAATGTTCCATGGGTCCTTGAAAAAGCTGTGTATCCTCTATTTGAGGAGTATACTATTCTGTATATGTCCATTAGACCAAAATGGAAATTGGATTTTCAAATCAAATCAATTGCTAAGAGATAAGTGTTGTGTATATATTCCACAAGGATTGGTATTGTCAGCTTCTCCTTATAGTTTCAACTTTTGCTTAAATATATTTCAACCTGTGTTAATAGGTACATGTAGAGGTAAAGTTGTTGTATCTTTCTTGTTGTTGCTGTTGTTCATAGTAGGTGTCGATTCGATTCCAACCCATGGCAACCCCATGTGTGCAGGGTAGAACTGCTCCACAGGGTTTTCAAGGCCATGACCTTTCAGAAGCAGATCGTCAGGCCTGTCTTCCAAGACACCTATAGGTGGATTCAAACTGCCAACCTTTTGGCTAGTAGTCTAGCGCTTAACCATTTGCACCACCCAGGGACTCCATCTTTCCGATAGTGTTTTTTTTTCATTATATATTTGTAATCTTTACTCTTTAGTAATCTCTTGTAAACAGCATAGAGCTGCATTTTGTTCTTTTTATCCAGTCTGAAAATCTTTAGTTTTTAATTGGTGAATTAAGTCTATGCACATTTATTATAATTAATAATATATTTGGATTTTTTTCCTACCATCTTATTTTAGACTTTCTGTTTACCCTGCATTTTCTGCACTTCCTTTTTTCTCTTTCCCTGCCATCATTTGAATTGGTCGAGTTTTCTTTATTTTCTTTTTCTCTGTCTTTCATTTAAAATGTTTTAAACATTGTATTTCCATTATTTGGTAGCTAGGAAAGTTAGATCTACTGAAGTCTAAAGTTAGTCAGTGTGTAGGACCCAGTGTTGTGCATCCTATGCTGTCTTTCCACCTATCCACTCAGGCAGCTACAAGTGGATTTGGGTTCCCAGTTACATCGTTTCCTCAATCAAAATGTCCATGTGGTTAGTTGTGGTATGGGGGAAAGGACCCTGGATTTCAAGTCAAACACCTTCTGTCATGGATTGACTTGTGTCCCCAAAAAATACGTGTACCAATTTGGCTAAACCGTGATTCCTAGTATTGTGTGATTGTCCACCGTTTGGTCATCTGAAGTGGTTATCCTATGTGTTGTAAATCCTACCTCTATGATGGTAATGAGGCAGGATTAGAGGCAGTTATGTTAATGAGTCAGGACTCAATCTATAAGGTTGTGTCTCAAGCCAACCTCTTTTGAGATATAAAAGAGAGAAGCAAGCAGAGAGACATGAGGACCTCATACACCAAGAAACAAGAGCCAGGAGAATAGAGCGTCCTTTGGACCCCAGGTCCCCGTGTTGAGGGGCTCGTTGACCAGGGAAGAGTGATGACAAGGACCTTCCTCCAGAGCTGACAGACAGAGAAAGCCTTCCCCTAGAGCTGGCGCCCTGAATTCGGACTTCTAGCCTCATAAACTGTGAGAGAATAAATTTCTCTTTGTTAAAGCCATTCACTTGTGGTATTTCTGTTATAGCAGCACTAGATAACAAAGACACCTTGTATTCACATTTCATTTCCACAATTTACTAACTGAAGGATCTTGAACAAATAACTTTTCTGAATTTTAATCTTCATATCTATAAACGGAATCAATAATAGTGATCTCAAGATGTGTTGGGAGGGTTAAATAAGATAATGTATGTAAACACACCTATTACATTGTGTGGATAATAATAGGCATACAACTAAGATTTGGCAGTTTCTTCACTGGTGTGTTTTATTTTCAAACTCTTGATCTAGAATCATGAAAGACTCATTAAATATAAACGACTATATGTTTTTATTCTTTTGTTGGTAAAAGTATATTATTATTTATTTTGTGTACTCCCCATCATTTTATTTTTGCTTTAGTTATAAGAAATCAGCACAAGTTTCCAAGTTATCAAAAAAGACAAGACCATCATCTAGTGGTGAAATCAGTGTACTGCAGGATTAACACAGGTCTATTAACCCCCTGGTGGCCTACTGGAGCCCTGGAGGAGGAGTAGTTAAGAGCTCGGCTGCTAAACAAAAGGACCGCAGCTCAAATCCAGCAGGCGCTTTTTGGAGACTGTATGGGTCAGTTCTACTCTGTCCTATAGGGTCACTATGAGTCAGAACTGACTCCGACGGCATCCGGCACCTAACATCAACATCAGCGTTAGCAATATACTGACCTCTTCTACCAATATTTGCTTTCAAAATTTGGGATTCCTGGAGAATCCTCCCAGAAGACTAAATTGTTAATGGTGAAATTCCAGATATTTGACTATTAAATAGGGAAAGATCTTTGGGAAAAGATAAGGTGGGTTTTTTATTGCCACTTAATTTATATAAATATAAAACTTACATATGTATATAAATTTATATTTTATCCAGCTTATTTTTAAGGGCTCTCTAGGGTGAAAGTTATTAAACCAAATTCTAGAGAAGTTTTATGTCCAGTGTAGAAGATACAGTTTGAATATCCCTGATGCCACCAGCATGCAGTAGAATCGTTACTGCTTTAAATAAATTGCTAATGTAAAAATTATCTTCTAATTGGGAAGTTAATTAATTTATATATTATTTTTAGAACCAGACTGACATAGTAAATAAATCTGTTTCCCCTGAATTCATAAAATTCATTAGGCACACTTACGCAGCATGTTCTTTAGAATTTACATCTTAAGATCATTATTATTCCAGTGCATGAAATTGTTCCACATGGGCCATAGAGGCTTAAACACAGGACAGTAACTCCGAAATGATCTGAAGGGCCCCCATGGTGCCCTGCCGACCCTGTCTGACTTCTCACTCCTCTCTCACCCTGGATTTTCAGAATCCTTCTCTCTGCTTGGTCACTGGTAGCCCATTTTCCAGGCCCCTTTCTCTCTAGGCCATAAATAAAGAAAAAAACTGTCAGAAGTAGGTTAGCACATGATCCCAATCCAGTGAGAGTAAGCAGCGGGATGTTACAGCAACTCTTCTTGGCTTATAAAACACAAATGCAAACCTCAGCCTTCACCTGACCTCCTTCTAGCTGATTTCCTGTGAAGAAAAAGTATCACTCCATCCAGATGTACAGATTTGTCAGTTCATCCCAGAAACTGAGATTAAGAGAGCCCACTAAAATCTACCGGGTGAGTTTCTAGGCTCTGGAACTGACAGTTGTGGAGGCTGCCTGGCCTCAGTTGCCCTGTCTCCATTGCTAGGCTCTAGCTGCCTTGTCTTGAGTTGCTCTTCTCTACCTCATTAGAATCAGAACGTGAAACTCCTTCCTAAATAGTGCTGGGTAATGTTCAAGGGTGGTTGTTTAGCAAAGCCTGCAATCTACATCACATATGTTTTTGTTCAGTCCGTACTTCAAGAAAAGAATAGGGAGTATTTTTAAAAAATGGCTCTTTTCCTCAGGTTATGTTATTCACTGGCTTAGTATCTCTTGCTTCAACTACTCAAGGGCAGAGGAGCTGTGATTTAGCCATCATATGGCTTTTCACTACATCTCTAGTAATTTTCTTTGTTTGAATTTTGATGTTAAAATTAGCACCAGAACTCAGGATGGTCCAACAGAAGAAATAATGAGAGAAGTTATGAACTTTGTTCCATAACTGAGTGAAAACTACTTATGAAAGATCTGGCATCCACAGTCCTCTGACTCTTGAGGCAGACCACTCTCCCAAATGTCTCTCTGCCTCAGTTTCCCCCAACATCCCAGTCCACCCCATCCACTGCTGCCAAAGGACTCTCCCGTCTCTAATATTGTCATCAGCCCTAGCTCAAAAGTAGTCCTGGGCTCTTCACTGTCTGCTCCTCACCTCCTTCCAGGAGCTGCCCCAAACCTTCCTATGCCTCACCCAAACTGCGCTCGAACATGCTGGTGGCTTTTTCTATTCAGTGCCGTCCATGCACTGTTCTTTTCTCCAGACTGCCCTTCCCCCATTCTTCAAGGATGGTTCAAATGTCTGCTTCTTTCTCTCCTCTGGACTGCTGTAACTCATCTCCCACAGCCTTCTATTCTGCCTTATGATAATTTTCTTACACATCTCATTTTCCTTTTAGATAGACATTTGCTTAGTAGTTACATCGTTTTTCACTTCTGAATTCTCCACCAAGCTTGGTATTTAGTAGCAAATATTGAACAAAGGAGCAAAACATCTTTTTTTTTTTTTTTTAATTCCAGTGCCTTTAAGTTTTGAAATTTCTTACAGGGCAATGTCCACTTTGAATCCTTGGCTACAGTATGAAAGCAAAACAGTGCTTCTCCCCTTTATTGGTGAATGTGTGATACCTCATTCCTATGTATCCTTGACAAATACTTCCTACCTTCCACCCCCTCAAAGTTAAAATAATAGCAATAAGAGCCGAACTTGAACTATACTGCAGAGACTATATCCGTGACTGGCATAAATTAAATTACTGGGACAGTGAAAAGAAGCTGCAGTGCAGATCGACAGCAGCTCCTGAGCTGGGGAGCTCAGCAGCAGACTGATGACTGCTGGGGAAGGGAGTAGACAGTGACATAAGACAGTCCTTTTCTTTCTCCACAGTGAAATGCCTCATAATGCAGGTTTGGGGGACAGGACAAATACCCAACTCATGAGCCTGTCTTGCTTGATTAGACTTGCTCATTCAGGATCATGATGCATTCTTTGGGATTCTAGAATCTGTATGGTAATGAGGGACCATAGTTTCATCCTCATAATGATGATTTTCGATGTCACTACGAGCCTGGTACTATGCTGTCCTGTGTAATAGGTACTATGGTTACTCGTATTTAAAAACTAGGTAATGGATGTTGTGGAGGATCAGTAACTTGGCCCAGGTCACAGCTGGTGAGTAGAAGAGGTAGATTTTGAATTTTGAAAGCCCGTGCTGTTAATCCATATGCTCCTCAGCCTTTAATGAATGAGCACTGGACAAAGAATCTGGGCATCTATAATTAAGCCCAAACTCTGCCATTAATTTGCTGTTGACCTTAGAAAAGTTATTCCATCCTCAGCTATAAACTGTTGATTTCTGCTATACCTGCCTACAGATTTTGTGAAACTGAATTGATATCATGGTAAATAAAAGCATGTTCAGGGAAAACGCAAAGTATAAAAATTTCACTCATTCCTTCATTTACTAAATGCCTACTGTACATTAGGTACTGTACCAGACATTTGAAATAAAGAATTTAAATTTACAATTCCTGTCCTTGAAGAGTTTATAATCTAAAGAGGGAGAAATACAAGCAAGTTGACAATTACCAGTCAGTGTAGTCATTGCTAGCCTAGAGATTGCACAGATGCGATGGAATTTTATATAAGGGGCAGCTTCTTCAGCTTGAGGGTGGGGAGGGGAGTGGCAGGAAGGGCCTTGTCCCCCCTACAACAACATGGAAATCGAGTACTTACTGATTGAGCCCTAACAATGTGCTAAAGGGCTGCAAGAGTCCAGGGGGGACTCAGTAAGTTGCCGTAAATTCTGACTCATGCCGACCTCATGTGTATCAGAGTAGAATTGTACTCCATAGGGTTTTCAATGGCTAAGTTTTTGGAAGTAGGTTGCCAAGCCTTTCTTCCAGGGTCCCTCTGGGTAGACTTGAGTCTCCAACCTCTTGGTTAGCAACTGAGCGCATCAACCTTTTGCACTACCTAGGGTCTCAAGTGCTTAGCTATGTGCTGCTAATTATGGTTAAAAAGTTCACATGAATTATTTAATCCCAAGAGCTGTCCTATGTTTACCAGGTGGGAAAATGGATGCTTAGTGAGATTCAGGTGCTTGCCCAAGGTCACAGACACAGGGCTCTCACTGAGGTCTGTCTGATATTGAAGTCAGCAAGTGTGCTTTGTCACTAAACTACTGCAGCTCTGCCTCTCTCCAGAAGCCAGGAGCAACCTGACTCTTGCCTATGCATACCTGAGGGTCAGGCCAATAAAGAAAGGCATTTTGGATAAAAAGAGCTGATTGTGCAAAGGCTTGGAGATAAAGTCAGGTGAGTTTGAGTTCTGGGAGAGGTAGAACCAACAAACTCAGTTTGGCTGGAGTGTAGGATGCATGTGGGAGTGTATGTAGAGAGAAGCCAGGGTTGGGGAGTCGAGATCCGGGAGACATCTGATTGTGCAAGTCTTCATATATCATTATTAAAGCTATGAACCTTGGCTTTCCCTATGGCCCATTTTGAGTGTCCCTGGTACTTTGAGTAGATAAGCCAACAACCTTTGCTCTGAAAAAGGTTCTGGGGAATGTGTGGGAGCTGGGACCTTGGGATCCCTGAATAGAAGAGAATTAGCAGGACTCCTGGTATATTTCTCTCCTTGAGTGCCTTAAAGCATTAAAGCAGTCACTTGAACTAATTATAGTGTGAAAGATCAATTGTAGCCAAACGTAATTTCTGAAAAGTGCAGGTATAGTAATAAAATACTGGATCTTTGAAGCATTCATTTTGGAAACAGAACTTTGTGACAAGTTTCTCTGTTAATGCATTTTTCCAGTCCTCTGCCAAGCTGGGAGATGCCGGTGTCCCAACTCTCAGTCTAGGGTTTCTCATGACAGGGAGTGAGCACACTGATGAGAAGCCTGGGCCTGGAGGCAAACAGACTGCCTAAAAGTCAGACTTTCCCACTTACTGTTGTTGCGACCTGGACCAGGTCGTTTATCCTCCGTAAGCATCTGCATCCAGGTCCATAAATGGGACCTCAGAGGGCTGTTGGGGAACTTAACAAGCAGGGCACATAATGCCCATCCCAGTACCTAGCACTTGGTAAGGGCTCAATCAGTGATACACATCATTATGATAATGAAACAATGAGACTCCTGCTCTCAAAACCCACGGAATACATCATGACCATGAAATATCAGTTCCATATGGAAATAATCCTTTAAAAAGGTCCTAGCGCCAAACCTGCATTACAAGGTACCTCTCTACTGAGAAGGATAGAGATAGATAGATAGACAGGCAGGCAGACAGACAGATAAACAGGTAGCTGTCATCCAATCAACTCTGACTCGTGGTGATCTTAGGTACAACAGAATGAAACGTTGCCCAGTCCTGCATCATCCTCGTAATCACCAGCATGTTCAAGTCCATCATTGTGTCTGTTGTACCAATCCAGCTCACCAAGGGTCTTTCGCATCTTCACTGGCTTCTACTTTATCAAACATGATGTCCTCCTCCAGCTATTGATTGCTCCTGATGGTATGTCCAAGGCAAGGGAGTTGGACAATGTTCTGTTGTTATCCATAAGGTTTCCATTGGCTAAATTTTGGAAATAGATTGCCAGGCCTTTCCTCTTAGTCTGTCTCAGTCTGGAAGTGTTGCTGAAACCTGTCCACCATAGGTGACTCGCTGGTATCTGAAATACTAGAGGCATAGCTTCCAGCATCACAGCAACATGCAAGCCACCACAGTACGACGAACTAACAGATGGGTGATGGGGAAAAAAACAAGGACAGTATTACTGTCAATCCCAGAAATGATCAGTCTGTTGTTGAGTTCAGTAACTTAAAGACGTGCTGTCGTTCTGCATTGTAGTTAATTTCCACTGCATCAATAATTATGTTTTGCTAGTCATGGACATAGTTCCTCCACTATATCTCAAGTTCAATTCTTATTGCTATCATTTTCAGTCAAGGGAGGATAGGACAAATCATTTATCAAGGACATGAAAATGACAACAAATTAAAATCATGAAGTATTCTGTTTTTGTTTGTTTGTTTTTGCATACTTGCAGCCATGGATTTAAATTGGACCTACACCCTACAAGTGACTCCAGAAGTGAGTCACTGGATCTCTGTACAATTTTTAAAGGAGTCACTCATCCATTCAACATTTACTGAGCACCCATCAACATCTACTATGTGCCTGCTTCTCTGGAGAATACAGAAATTATTAAGATGCTTACTTTATGCTCCAGCAACTTTGTCTGTAGAGGAGTTAAGGCATATAATTATCTTAAGTCAAAATAGAATGAATGTTGTAAGAAAGGTAAAACCCACCACTTAAAGGAGTTCACTGGGTTGAGAAAAACATTGCTTCTGATTGGGGTATCGAAATAGGTTTTCTGAAGGAGCTGACATCTGCATTAGTCCTTGAGGGAAGGAAGAAGGTCAGTCCAGGAAAAGGGAACACTGCATGGAGGCACCAAACTGGAAAAATGGAAAAACCAAGAGCACAGTTCAGTTTGGTTGAGGCATATGGAAGGTTTAGGGCAGCTCATGGAAAAAGTTGAAAAGCAGGGAATCAAAAGTCAAGGACCATGTTTGAGTAGGGGTCATGACAATGTCAGAACTGGGCTCCAGGAAGAGTCCTTTGGTAGTAGTAGTAGAGTGGATGGGGTTAAGGAGGATACTGAGGGAGCGAGACCTTTGGGAGAATGGTCTACCTCAAAAGTCAGAAGACCACAGGTGCCACTCTTTCATTTGTGGTTTGTACCTATTTGTGGAATTAGTTTACTACCTTCTGCCATTGTTTCTTTTTATGCACCATCCAGAATTCTTGTGATAATAACACCAAAATCCAAATAATGAAATACAGTGGGAGGAGGAATGAAGAGTCACTATGAAGGCTCTCCAAGGTCTCAGCCATTTGCCCTTGGGTGATTAAAGAAAATACATCTCACCCAGTTAAAAATTCTCCTATTTCATTCTTGCACAATGGGCTCAATAAAGTGCATATCTGAGACTGAAAGGACATTGCTAAACAACATCCCTCATATATTACTTAATATCACCCTTTAAAGAATTTGAGACATGCCAGGCACTGGCCACAGAGGCAATGGCAGCCTATAAAATAGCACGTAGCAACCACAGTGTTCAAAGGGATTTGAGAATTTCTTGGAACATATTTTAAGCTGATTTAAAGTGATGAGACTGTCTAATTTTCATAAGGAAGAGGCCCAGTCTGGGAAACAAACCCAGCCTTGTAAATACCCTCTAAAATCCATTTCCTCTGCCATTTGGTCCCCCAAGACATGTTTACTTATAGAGTTATAAATGACTTGGAGCAGCTTCCTACAAGCTGTGATGTGTGGAGTCTGAAGATCCTACCGGCTCTAAGGCACCATTTTCACCTTGTGATGGGTGGTGCTTGGGATAAACAGTGGGGGAAAAGGGAAGGTAGGCTGGGCGCACACAGCACAGAGGTCAGCAAATGTGCCTTCTAAACTGAGTTATGCCTCTCACTGCTGTGTAATCTTGGGGGATCCTCTGTCCCTCTCTGCACCTACAGAGACAACATCTGAAAATGATGGCGACAGACTCATTAATGTGTAAGACTTCTACTCATGCTAACAATCATCTGTTAAATATACATTCCCCACTTTTTAGGTAACTCTGCATTTTAAAAAAGGATGATGAAGAACAGTAAGCTTTCAAAATATTAGGGTTTATTTCTGAATACAGTAGTAATATATATATTTTTAATTTATTGTGGTAAAATACATATAACAAAATTTCCATTTTAACAATTTTTCAGTGTACGATTCAGTGGCATTAATTACATTAACCATATTGTACTAACACCACCATTATCTATTTCCAAAACTTTTTTCACCCCAAACAGAATCCCCATGTCCATTAAGCAATAACTTCCCTCCTCAGCCCTTGGTAACGACCAATAAACTTTTGTCTCTATGCATTTGCTTATTCTAGATATTTCATGTAAGTGAAATCATACAATATTTGTTCTTTTGGGTCTAACTTACTTCACTTAACATGTTTTCTATTCATGTCATAACAACGTATCAGAACTTCATTTCTCTTTATGGTTGAATCATATTCCATTGTAAGTATATACTACCTTTTGTTTAATCATTCATCCATCTGTTAATAGATACTTGGGTTGTTTCCAACCTTTTGGCTGTTGTGAATAATGCTGCAGTGAACTTTGATGTACAAGTATCTGTCTAAATCCTTGCTTTTAATTCTTTTGGGTAGATACCTAGAAGTGGAATTGTTGGGACATACGGTAACTCTATGTTTAACTTTTTGAGGAACCACCAAACTGTTTTCCATATCAGCTACACCATTTTACATTCCCACCAGCAATCCACAGGAGTTGCAATTTTGAAATTTCTGCACAGTCTTGTCAACACGTGTTTTTTTCCTTTTTATAATAGCCATTCTAGTGGGTGTGAAGTCGTATCTCATTGTGGTTTAGATTTGTACTTCTCTAATGATGCTGAGCATTTTTTCATGTGCTTGTTGGTCATTTGCCACACACGTCTGTCATTTTGTTGTACTGTGGTGGCTTGCATATTGCTGTGATGCTGGAAGTCATATCACTGATGTTTCAAATACCAGCAGGGTCACCCATGGTGGACAGGTTTCAGCGGAGCTTCTAGACTAAGACAGACTAGAAAGAAGGACCTGGTGGTCTACTTCTGAAAAAATTGGCCAGTGAAAAGCTTATGAATAACAGCAGAATATTGTCTGTTATAGTGCCAGAAGATGAGCCCCTCAGGTCAGAATGTACCCAAAATGCGACTGGGGAAGAGCTGCATCCTCAGAGTAGAGTTGACCGTAAAGATGTGTAGTTTTGGGGACCTTCATATGCTGATGTGGCATGACTCAAAATTAGAGGAAACAGCTGCAAACATCCATTGATAACTGAAAAGTGGCATGTTCGAAGTATGAATCTAGGAAAATTGAAAATTTCAAAAATGAAACGGAACGCATAAGGATTGATATAATCTATTATGCCAGGACTGACAAATTGAAGAGGAATGGCGTTGCATTCATTGTCAAAAAGAACACTTCAAGATCTACCCTGAAGTACAATGTTGTCAGTGATAGGATAATACCCATACGCCTACAAAGACGACCAATTAATACAGCTATTATTCAAATTTATGCACCAACCACAAGGGCCAAAGATGAAGAAATTGAAGACTTTTACCATTTTTTTTAGTCTAAAGTTGATCAAACATGCACTCAAGATGCACTGATAATTATTGATGATTGGAAAACAGAAGTAGGTGGAATATGTGGCCTTGGTGATAGAAACAACACCGGAGATCCCATGATAGAATTTTGCAAGACCAACAACTTATTCATTGCAAACACATTTTTTCAACAACATAAACAGCGACTATACACATGGACCATGCCAGACGGAGTACACAGGAATCAAATTGACTACATCTGTGGAAAGAGATGACGGAGAAGCTAAATATCATCAGTCAGAACAATGCCAGGGACCGATGATGGAACAGACCATCAATTACTCCTATGCAAGTTCAAGTTGAAGCTGAAGAAAATAAAACAATTCTAGGAGAGCCAAAGTACAACCTTGTGTATATCCCAGCGGAATTTAGAGACCACCTCAAGAACAGATTTGATGCACTGAACACTAATGACCAAGACCAGACGAAGTATGGAATGACTTCAAGGACTTCATACATGCAGACAGTAAAAGGTCATTGAAAAGACAAGAAAGGAAGATAAGACCAAAATGGATGTCAGAAGAGATTCTGAAACTTTCTCTTGAATGTTGAGTAGCTAAAGCGTGCAGAAGAAATGATGAAGTAAAATCGCTGAACAGAAGATTTCAAAGAGTGGCTTGAGACAACAAAATAAAGTATTATAATGAAATGTGCAAAGACCTGGAGTTAGAAAATCAAAAGGCAAGAACACGCTCAGCATTTCTTAAGCTGGAAAAACTGAAGAAAATATTCAAGCCTTGAGTTGCAATATTGAAGGATTCTCTGGGCAAAATACTGAATGACACAGGAAGCACCAAAAGAAGATGGAAAGAATACACAGAGTCACTGTACCAAAAAGAATTGGTCAACAGTCAATCATTTCAGGTGGTAGCATATGATCAAGAACCAATGATACTGAAGGAAGAAGTCCAAGGTGCACTGAAGATGTTGGCTCCAGGAATTGACAGAATACCAACTGAGATGTTTCAACAAACAGATCAGCACTGGAGGTGCTCACTCTTCTATGCCAAGAAATTTGGAAGACAGCTACCTGGCTAACCAGCTGGAAGAGATGCATATTTGTGCCCATTCCAAAGGAAGATGATCCAACAGAATGTGGAGACTTACGAAACACAAAATTAATAACACCAAAAATGAAAAGAAAATCACAAACAAAAAGAGCTCCATACAGAAAATTAAGTGGAACAAAGAAACCAAAAAAAAAAAAAAAAAAAACAAAAATCCCATTGTTGTCCAGTCGATTCTGACTTATAGTGACTCTCTATTTTGCCAAAGATAACTTGAAAGTGGTTGCAGAGTACATTGACAGGGAACTTCCAGAAATTCAGGCTGGATTCAGAAGAGGACATGGAACAAGGGGTATCATTGCTGATGTCAGATGGATCTTGGCTGGAAGCAGAGAATAATGAAAGATGTTTACCTGTGTTTTATTGACTCTGCAAAAGCATTTGACTGTGGGGATCATAACAAATTATGGATAACATTGTGAAGAATGGGAATTCCAGAACACTTAATTGTGCTCATGAGGAACCTGTACATAGACCAAGAGGCAGTCATTCAAACAGAACAAGGGGATATTGCATGATTTAAAGTCAGGAAAGGTGTGCATCAGGGTTGTATCCTTTCAGCGTACTTATTCAATCTGTATGCTGAGCAAATAATCCGAGAAGCTGGACTATATGAAGAAGAATGGCTATCAGAATTGGAGGAAGACTCATTAACAACCTTTGATATGTAGATGACACAACCTTGCTTGCAGAAAGTGAAGAGGACTTGAAGCACTTACTGATGAAGACCAAAGACCACAGCCTTCAGTATGGATTACACCTCAATATAAAGAAAACAAAAATCCTCACAACTGGACCAATAAGCAAGATCATGATAAAAGGAGAAAATATTGAAGTTGTCAAGGATTTCATTTTACTTGGATCCACAATCAAGACCCATGGAAGCAGCAGTCAAGAAATCAAATGACTTATTGCATTGGGCAAATCTGCTGCAAAAGACCTCTTTAAAGTATTGAAATGCAAAGATGTCACTGAGGACTAAGGTGCACCTGACCCAAGCCATTTTTGATATTTTCAATTACCTCATATGCATGGGAAAGCTGGACAATGAACAAGAGAGACTGAAGAAAAATTGATGGCTTTGAATTATGGTGTTGGCAAGGAATACTGAATATACTATGGACTGCCAGGAGAAAAAACAAGTCTGTCTTGAAAGAAATACAGAGTGCTCCTTGGAAGCAAAGATGGAGAGACTTCATCTCACAGACTTTGGACATGTTATCAGGAGGGACTAGTCCCTAGAGAAGGATGTCATCCTTGGTAAGGTAGAGGTCAGTGAAAAAGAGGATGACCCTTGATGACATGGTATCTTAGTCGTCTAGTGCTGCTATAACAGAAATACCACAAGTGGATGGCTTTAACAAAGAGAAATTTATTCTCTCGCAGTCTAGGAGGCTAGAAGTCCAAACTCAGGGCACCAGTTCCAGGGGAAAGCTTTCTCTCTCTGTGGGCTCTGGGAGAGGGTCCTCAGCATCATTCTTCCCTGGCCGAGGAGCTTCTCAGCTCAGGGATCCTGGGTCCAAAGGACGCATTATGCTCCTGGTGCTTCTTTCTTGGCAATATGTGGTTCCCATGTCTGTCTGCTGGCTTCTATCTTCTATATCTCAAAAGAGATTGATTTAAGACACAACCTAATCTTGTAGATTGAGTCCTGCCTCATTAACTTAACTGCCACTAACCCACTTCATTAACATCATAGAGGTAGGATTTACAACACACAGGAAAATCACATCAGGTGACAAAATGGTGGACAATCACACACTACTGGGAATCATGGACTAGCCAAGTTGACACACATTTTTGGAGGACACCAAGTTGACACACATTTTTGGAGGACACAATTGGATTGACAGACACAGTGGCTGCAACAATGGGCTCAAACATACCAACAATTATCAGGATGGCACAGGACCGGGCAGTGTTTTGTTCTGTTGTGGATAGGGTCACTATGAGTCGGAACCAACTCCATGACCGCTAACAACAACAACAACAATGTGCCATACACAGTATATGGCATATAATGAGCACTATATGTTAACTCATGAAATAAATATGAATTTCTTTTATTGTCATAACAACCCTATGAAATGGGTGCCATTACTATGCCCATTTTACACATGGTAAAACTAAGGTCTCACGTTAGTAAGTGGTAGTATTTACTAGCAATACCTGTTTCTTCATGGATTGCCTGTTCTTGACTGCAGCAGATTTGTTACTTGCCTACTCCACATTCTTCCCTTCTTCTTTTTTTTTTTTTTCATTTTATTTTATTGTACTTCAGGTGAAGACTTACAGAACAAATAGTTTCTCAT
>NW_004444027.1:680641-693321 GCF_000243295.1 Trichechus manatus latirostris
GTTGTTTTGTCTCCCGCTGGATGCTTCGCGCATCTGCCCTCTCGTACCCTCGCCTGCTGGTCTCCGATAGGAGTCCAAGATGGTGGATCCGCGCTGCGTTAGCTGGTAGGGGACCTCTGCATGAATCTCTCCTCGCCTCTGTTCTCTGTCAGTTTTCTCACTCCATTTGGTGCTCGGCTGAGTTCTTTATCTCTTCATTTGATGTTTTAGGGTTTCAGGATTGTTGTATTCTCTGTTCGACTTAGTTTTTTGGATCTTTGCTGTGGAGGGATGGCCTGGTGCTTCTGCCTAGAGCACCATTTTGCCGGAACTCCCTCTTCCCTTCTTCTTTACTAACAACTCTAATTCTGTTGGAGATGGTATGTAGTCAGTAAAAATTGGCATTACAAAGCTTTCTTTGTAAATAAGAATGCTCAGTAGGCATGGTCTGGTAAATAGATATACGTGGAATTTGTAGAATAAGGCTTCTAGGAACGCTTCTTAAAGGAGGAGAAGCTCATCTGGCATGTGCTGTTTTGCCTTTCCCTTTCTTCCAGTTTGAAATATAGCCACAATCCTGGAGATGGAGCAGCCATTTTGTGACCATGAGGTAAAGGCCAAGATAATTGCAGAAAACTCATCTGATATCTTTAGCTGCTAAAAGAGTGTCAGCAACAACCTAACATCAGATTTCTCATTACATGAGAAAATAAACCCTTATCTTGTTTAGGTCACTGTTATTTGGATTTCTGCTACCTGCAGCAGAATTTAATCCCTAACTAATACAATGACCTTTGTTATTTTCCATCTAGATATTTGTCTTATTGATGTGTTCGTTTTTAAAAGTACTTTTAGGGATGTTTCGTCCATCATATATGTTGTAAATCTTTATTCAGTTTGCTGTTAACTTTACTTAACATGTGTTTTGTATATAGCAGTATATTACTCAAAAACATCATTCACTTCCATCATTTTTTCTTTGTTATAGTCTTGGCAAAACCTTCTGCATTGCAGTGTCCTACAAATATTTGCCTATATTTTCTTCTAGAATTTTTTGGCTTAATCTATCTAATTTTTAAAAATATAATACATCTGGAATTTTTTTGGCATATGAAAGGATATGTAGTTGGCCAGTTATACCAACACCATTTCTTAAATAATCCAATCTTTCCTCAACTGATTCAAAGTGCCATTTTTATACTATACCAAAATATTATATTGAATGGAGTCTATATTAGTATTTTTAGTCTCTGTCACTTACCTATGTATAGTGTCTGGTATTTAAGTCCCAGTCATTATTTTTCTTTTCCAAAATTGCTTAGTTGTTCTAATTGTTTATCCTTCTAGATAAACTTTAGGAATATTTTGTCAAGTTAAAAATGCTTTGGTTGGTATTTGATAGTATTGTACTACATTTATAATTTATTTCTGGTAGGATAAACATATTTCAATATTAATATCTCCATCGAGGAGCACTCTGTACAGTGGGGCACAATGAAGGACCTAGACAGACATGAGTATTTCACCAATCTGAGCTTCAGGTCCCTTGTCCTCCCAGATCCTGGCATTAGGCTGAACATCCGTGTTGGTTTTGGGGGTGGTGTGTTTTGCCTTTTCATGTGAATATTTTAGTGAAAAGTTGGGAAAGGTAGTACTGGGGGCTGCTGGTTAGACGCCATTTTAAGATTGAAAGGAAAAAGATTGGCGTCAACAGAGTTATGAGTCAGAATGACGAGAAGCAGAAGCCCTGAGAGTCTGAGATCAAGGCCAAAAAAGAGCATGGCATCTTCTCTTAGTTTCCTAGTGCTGCTATAACAAAAATACCACAAGTAGATGGCTCTAACAAACAGAAATTTATTTTCACACACTTCAGGAAGCTAGAAGTCCAAATTCAGGGCACTGGCTGTAGGGAGATATATTTCTTGTCTATTTCATCTTCTAGTAGCCAGCAATCCTTGGAGTTCCTGGGGTTGTAGCCTTGTCACCTCCATTGTCTTCAGATGGTGTCCGTCTTCACCCTGTGTCTGCTTACTTGCCTCTGTGTCAATGCTGTCCTTGTATCACTCAGCATTGATTAGGTTTAAGACACATCCTACACTGATCGGACCTCATTAACATAACAAAAAATCCTCTTTCTAAATAGGATTGCATCCACATGTACAAAGGTTAAAACCAAACCAAACCCACTGCCATGGAGTCAATTCCAACTCATAGCAACCCCATAGGACAGAGGAGAACTGCCTATAGGGTTTCCAAGGCGTAAATGTTTACGGAAGCAGACTGCCACATCTGTCTCCTGTTGAGAGACTGGTGGGTTCGAACCACCGACCTTTTGATTAGCAGCCGAACACTTTAACCACTGCACCACCAGGGCTCCTTTGTATAGTGGCTAACCAAAAAAACCAAACCCATTACCGTCAAGTCAATTCAGACTCATAGGGATAGCCACCCTATAAGACAGGGTAGAACTGCCCAATAGAGTTTCCAAGGAGTGGTTGGTAGATTCGAACTGCTGACCTTTTTGTTAGCAGCCAATCTCTTAACCATTGTGCCACCAGGGCTCAAAATTCAATCCGTAACACTGTCTCTTGTCACATCCCAACAAGTCTAATAGGATGCCTGGGATCAAATATTAGGTCTCCCTATTGTGAATGACAGATGCCATTATGGAGGGAATAAAGCTCCAAGGATTGCATTTTTAGTCAATTGTTTTTGATGACATTCTAGGGCCAGGTCATCAAATTGAAATCCCATTGTACACAGTCAAAATATCCCATAATAGATTTTGTGAGACCAGGGGAAATGTCTCAAAGAGACACACATGCTTTTTATCTAACTTATTATCTTTTTTCTGATTATAAAAGTTATATCTGCCTATTGTAGAATATATAGAAATCTATACAGAAGAAAAGAGATAATATGATTTTAATAATTCATCATTCAAAAACAGACACAGTTAACATTTTGGTATGTTTTCTTTAAATGCATGTGCATTATAATCAGCTACAGACATTTACATAGTTGAATTTGTCTACGTATCTATGTGTGGCCTTTTCACTTAACTTCATATCAAAAGGATTAAAAAGGGGTTTATTTGTAGCTTGAACTGTACAAAGATCAGACAGCATCAAATTACACAGGCTGTACTATGGATAATTGCATAACAGAGGACTAAACAAATTATACCACTACTACCATAGAAAGTGGTAATACACCCAGATGTGTCACTGGCATTTCAAGTAAGTGGCTTCCAGAAAGAGTGATCAATCACCACTGTCTCAGTACATCTGGAAATATCTTCTGAGCCTAAAATATAATGGGCTGCATTAGCTAATGCTGAGTAGTTATTTGACTAAATTAAGCTTCAGCTATTATCAAGAGAGTCATTCCAAAATAGGATTTTTTAAGTAATAATAATAGTACCTTATTAATTATTTATAGAGTAATTATGTTTGAGCCCCTGCTGTTTCCATCCATCCAAATGATACTGAAACTGAAGGTGAGGGAAGAAGGAAGGGACAGATATTATATTCCCATTTTTCCATCAAAGATAGTATTTTTCTAGACCATCGGTGGTTCTCAGTTAACGGTATAGCCTGAGATTTTTATATCTTTTACATAAATGTGTTTTGTATAGATGGTGCTCCATCACATGTACTTTGCCACAGTTTCTGACATTCTATGATGTCACAAGCCTTTCCTTAAATTCACAGCTAATGGAGCAAAGTATGCACAGAAGAAAAGGAGCCAAAGGCAAGAGAACCACACATATCTAATCACAGACTATATTATTTAAGACTTAATGACAGCAGACAGCTAGTTATGTGCGCCTCTCATCCAGAAAGTATCAATATTAAAAATCTAGATCACATAAATGCCTCACTGAGGTACAAAACTGACAAGAGATGAGGCATCAGCTTTCTCAGATACATAAATAAGGTACTGGAGTCAAGACGAGTTGATTTGGGTGCTACAGGCACATGAAGACCAATAAAAATTAAGTGAATGAGCATGATGACTCCTCTAGACTCTTAAAATTACATGCTGGGCGGGGGGCGGGGGCAGAAGGGGAGCGCTTAAGGCTAATACATGACTAGTGTGAAAAATTCAAAGGAGTAGGAAAGTAAAAATCTTACTGCCTAAATCATCATTAACATCTGGGTATATTCCCTCCTGGAGTCCCTGGACTGCTAACCGAAAGGCTGGATGTTTGAGTCCACCCTGAAGTCCCTCAAAAGAAAAGCCTGGCAATGTACTTCCAGAAAACAAGCCATTGAAAACCCTGTGGAGCACAGCTTTTCTCTGATGCACATGTGGTTGTCATGACTCAGAACTGACTCCACAATTAATTTTTTTTTTGTTTTTTTTTTTATATTCCCTTCCAGACTTTTTAAAGCATAAAACATATGTTTATATAAAATTTTACATAAACTTGGATCATGCTCTATATAATTTTATATCCTGCTTTTTAATTTAATATTATATATAAAAAACATATTTTCAAGTCTTTAAATATTCCAATTTATGCACCAGCCACTAAGGCCAAAGATGAAGAAATAGAAGATTTTTACCAACTTCTACAGTCTGAAATTGTTCAAACATGCAATCATGATGCATTGATAATTACTGGTGATTGGAATGCAAAAGTTGGAAACAAAAGAGAAGGATCAGTAGTTGGAAAATATGGCTTTGGTTATAGAAATGATGCCTGAGATCGCATGACAGAATTTTGCAAGATCAATAACTTCTTCATTGCAAATACCTTTTTTCAACAACATAAACAGCGATTATATGCGCGGACCTCGCAGGATGAAATACATGGGAATCAAATTGACTACATCTGTAAAAGAGATAATGGAAAAGCTCAATATCATCAGTCAGAACAAGGTCAGGGGCTGACTGCAGAAGAGACCACCAATTACTCATATGCAAGTTCAAGCTGAAGCTGAAGAAAATTAGAACAAGTCCACAAGAGCCAAAGTTTGACCTTGAGTATATCTCACCTGAATTTAGAGACCCTCACAAGAACAGATTTGACACATGAACACTAATGAGCAAAGACCAGAGGAGTCGTGGAATGACATCAAAGACATCATACTTGAAGAAAGCAAGAGGTCATTAGAAAGACAGGAAAGAAAGAAAAGACCAAGCTGATGTCAGAAGACACTCTGAAACTTGCTCTTGAATGTCGAGTAGCTAAAGCGAATGGAAGAAGGATGAAGTAAAAGAACTGAACAGAAGATTTCAAAGGGAAGCTCGAGAAAATAAAGTAAAGTATTATAATGACATGTGCAAAGACCTGGCGTTAGAAAACCAGAAGGGAAGAACATGCTCATCATTTCTCAAGCCGAAAGAATTGAAGAAAAAATTAAAGCCTCGAGTTGCAATTCTGAAGGATTCTATGGGCAAAATACTGAACAACGCAGGAAGCATCAAAAGAAGATGGAAGGAATACACACAGTCACTGTACCAAAAAGAACTGATAGAAGTTCAACCATTTCAGGAGGTAGCATATGATCAAGAACCAATGGTACTGAAGGAAGAAGTCCAAGGTGCACTGAAGACACTGGTGAAAAACAAGGCTCCAGGAATCGACAGAATACCAACTGAGATGCTTCAACAAACAGAGGCAGCACTGGAAGTGCTCATTCGTCTGTGCCAAGAAATTTGGAAGGCAGCTACCTGGCCAACCACCTGGAAGAGATCCATATTTATGCATATTCGAAAGAAAGGTTATCCAACCGAATTCAGAAATGATCTGCCAGAAATTCAAGCCTAATTCAGAAGAGGATGTGGAACCAGGGATATCATTGCTGATGTCAGATGATCCTGGCTGAAAACAGAGAACACCAGAAAGATGTTTTCCTGTGTTTTATTAACTACGCAAAGGCATTCAACTGTGTGGATCAAAACAAATTATGGATAACATTGCAAAGAATGGGAATTCCAGAACACTTAATTTTGCTCAAAAACCAACACCCATGGAAGCAGCAGTCAAGAAATCAAACAATGCATTGCATTGGGAAATCTGCTGCAAAAGCTCTCTTTAAAGTGTTAAAAAGCAAAGCTGTCACTTTAAAGACTAAGGTGCACCTGACCCAAGCTATGGTGTTTTCAATTGCCTCATATGCATGCAAAAGCTGGGCAATGAATAAGAGAAGACCAAAGAAGAATTGATGCCTTTGAATTATGGTGTTGGCAAAGAATATTGAATATACCGTGGACTGCCAAAAGAACAAACAAATCTGTCTTGGAAGATTTGTTCTTTCAGAATACTTCTTAGAAGCAAGGATTGGGAGACTTCGTCTCACATACATTGGACATGTTATGAGGAGGGATCAGTCCCTGGAGAAGGACATCATGGTTGGTAAAGTAGAGGGTCAGCAAAAAAGAGGAAGACCCTCAATGAGATGGATTGACACAGTGGCTGCAACAATGGGCTCAGGCATAACAATTGTGAGGGTGGTGCAAGACTGGGCAGTGTTTCATTCTGTTGTACATAGGGTCGCTATGAGTTGTAATCGACTCAATGGCAGCTAACAACAACAAATATTCCACAGTTAATTTTAAAGGCTGCTTAATATTCTGCTTATGTATAAATCATAAGGTATTTATCTCACCTGACTGAACATGCAAATGGATTCATTAATATAAACAATAAACGTCCCTGCACATAAATTTTTGTCCCATGTTGTAGTATTTCCTTAGGATATACTCCTAGACCTTATTTTTTGTTCAACGTATATGAATAATTTTTCAGCACACATTAAATACCCAGTTCCCCAAATCCTCACTAATACTGGACGTAATAGTTATTTAAATCTTTGTTATTTGATAGGCAAAGTATATAATGTTGCTGCTTTGACTTCTAGTTGTCTGACTACTGACCTGTTTTTGTTCTTGTTGTTGACCATTACACTTTTTTTCTGGAAACTGTGTATTATTGTCCTTTCCCTTCTCTTTTGTATTAATAGTGTATGTCATCAATTCTTACCAAGGGTTTCTCTATTTATGACAAATAACTAACATTTAAATTTGTAGATATTTCCCCTTTGCAATTTATTCCATTGTTTTTACATGCAGAATGTCTTGCCTCATGGCTGAGATAAGATACATCTCTGTTTTTACTTTTTAAGAAACACACACACACACACACACACACACACACACACACAGCTGGAATCCAGAGTGTTCTTTTATATTTATTCTTGCTTTGCTCTCTAACATTAAGAAGTTATTGTTTTCAAGTGAACTAAGACTCAGTTCCCCACCCTGAAGGAAAGCTTTGTAAATGTCTTCCTTTCCTTTAGGTCTGTAGCTTAGTCAGGTCATCCACAGGCCATCTTGTGTATTCTCTACAATGCACACGTCCAGTCCGCAGGCATATTGATTCTATCAAACCATCTGGGGCCAATTTACTGTGATGCAGTATTCAGCCATTTATTCTGTCTTATGCTTGGTTGAAAACGTGGCAGAAGAAGAGATCATTTTTATGCTTTTGAGAATTATGAGATTAAGGAAAACACAATTATTTCCAACTTTGAACTGGTATTCCAAGAGAACCTTTAAAAAAAAATTCCCAGACTTAAGTGTTAAGAAAATTATGCCTTTTCTTTCTTATCCAAAATACTACTGTGTTATCTTAAGACAAGTGATCTACCTCTTTCAGCTCTGGTCTCATTTATATACAGACAATTATTGCTACTTTATATTACTGCTACTTTATATTACTGCTGTGGTGGTTAAACAAGATAATGTTCCTAGAGGCAGGGCCTCAATAAATACGCATCTAATGTTTGCTGAATTTGAATTTAAAGGAGGTCAGATAAAAGTAATGGCACAACAAAGCTTTATACTCCATTCAAAGTGGCTGGCAAGACTGAAGGACCTTTGTTCTTTAGTGAATTTTAAAGTCCTTCCCTAGAGTGGGAGCCCTGGTGGTGCAGTGGTTAAGAGCTCAGGCTGCTAATCAAAAGCTGGCAGTTCAAACCCACCAGCTGCTCCTTGGAAACCCTATGGGGCAGTTCCACTCTCTCCTTTAGGGTCTCTGTGAGTAGGAATCAACTCCACAGCAAATAGGAATTGACTCCACAGCAACAGGTTTGGTTTTTGATTCCCTAGAGTGTAATTTACTACCAAGGACTGGCTCAACAACTGGGGAGACTGAAGTGATATGTTTGCCAAATAATTTGAAAACTTTTGAAGAAGAAAATTGTTAGAGAAATAAAACTACACAAAATCAATAGTTGAGATATAAACAGGAAGCCTATCCCCTAACTCCTCGGTTTGTGTTCACTTGACACAGAAAAGTAATAATGGTTAAGATTGAGGGCCGACTATGTACTAGACACTGTGCCAAGCAATCAGGTTCTTTCTATCTTCCCACCCACCTGTACGAGGTCAGTACTGTTAATAATACTATATTACAAATAAGAAAGCCAAATCTTGGCCAAATTCAAGCAACTAGTAGGTGATATGGAAAAGAATATTGAATATACCATGGACTGCCAAAAGAACGAACAAATCCATCTTGGAAGAAGTATAACCAGAAAGCTCCTTAGAAGCAAGGATGGCGAGACTACGTCTTACGTACTTTAGACATGTTGTCAGGAGGGATCAGTCCCTGGAGAAGGACATCATGCTTGGTAAAGTAGAGGGTCAGCGAAAAAGAGGAAGACCCTCAAGAGATGGATTGACACAGTGGCTGCAACAATGGGCTCAAGCATAACGATTGTGGGCATAGCACAGGACCTGGCAGTGTTTTGTTCTGTTGTACACAGGGTCACTATGAGTCGGAATTGACTTGACGGCACCTAACAGCAACAAAAACAGTACCTGATAGGGTGGGGACTCTATCATTCAGGTCTGACACCAGTGTCCATGCTTTTAACATCTGCATAAATGCAGCTGTGCAGCCTAGGGGAGCATATGAACCATAATAACTTGTCATCAGACGAGACCACATCTCAATAATTTGCCCCCATTCCATGAGCTGCTTCTCAGGAAGATCATTTCCATAGTGTTCCAGAAGGAATTTCTGCGGCTCAAATATCTTCTCGGTTTCCTCTTATGATTCAGAATTTTTTATACTCTGGAATCCAAACTTTTCATTCCAGACTCAGATATAAGTCTTAAGATGTCACTGCCCCTGGTCAAGTTTATATTTTAATATACACTCCCATTAGGGTATACATTAGTAACGTTGGATTTTTCCCTGAGACAGGGTTTGACTAGATGAGAGGAAGAGAGTGTGGGGGAGCAAGGAGCAGTAGAAGGGCTGAGTAGAGACAGGGACTCTAATTTTTAGGACTTTACAAGCTCGCTTTGAACTGCCCTGAATAAAACATGTAATTTTTTAGAATCTACTAGAACCAAATGGGCAATTTGTTGTGTAAGAATTAATAGGAAAAATAAAACCTATTTCTACATTCATTGAATGGTTTTAATTTTTCCTCTTAATCAATAGTTAAGCTATCCAAACTCCTTAAACTACTTAATTAAAACCTTCTTTCCTTCATTTTTGTTTCTGAAAAGTGGCATTTTTATGAAGATGAAAGCCTATATTAAAAAAGAGTTGATTATTCAAGCACTCCCCCTCTTTTGTGCTGCCCCTGGTGCTGCATAATTTTCATTCCTTAATATTCTTTCAGGAAACTTTCATGATTTTTGAGACCTTCATTCTATGTCTGAAAACACAAAAATCTTTAAGTGGCCTTTATATTTAACTGCATCTCTAGCCCAAAGCAAACCTGACCAACCCTAATGGCTCACTGTATTATACATTAAATTTGAAGGTTTATATGTTTTCCCTCTTCTATAATGTAATTTATGCACAAATTACGGTAAAATTTAAGACATCCTCCACACTTCTTAAACTATGTGCATGCATCTCTTAGCTCCTCTTTGATTCCATAAAGCCCCTTGGCAGACAGAAGCACAGCATCATTGTTCATAAAACTCCAACTCAGTGAAACAATATAAGACTACACTGAAGACTAAGTAAATTGCTAACAAAAAAGTCAACATTAAAATCCAGAAACCCTAATGCCACTGTCCTCAGCAGTCCACTGCAGCTGCCCTGCACAGCTCCCATCTTCCAAGTCTCCTAGCTGCAGCTGCATTTATTCTGACAGTGCTTCTTAGCTTAGCTCACCTCCATAAACCTGACAAGTGACCGCCTTCAGCCAGCTCATTTATGAAGAAAGCTTTTAGATGGATTAAAATGTCAGGCACTCGGACGGTTTAAATTGAGAGCTGTGGGTGTTCTCCTAAGTGCTCAGCTCCCTGCTGCATAATGATCTCCCTCTCCTCATCTCCACTCTGCAGTGACAAGAAGGGAGACTAAGTGGCTGAAGGATCATAAACAATAAATAATCTCAGCATGCATAAAGCAATTGAGGACTGCTATGTGTCTGTCCTCCAGCCAGACTGCACATTAGGCTGAAGGCTCCTTCCCATATCCTCTTGCTTTCCTGCCTCTTGGCCTACCCTCTAGGGACAACTGCCCCCTTGTGCCAGTCAGATTCCCAAGAGACTCTACAGCAGCAATTTTCTCACCACCCATTTCTCCATGCATTCTTTCCTTCTTTCAAGATTATTAACTTACTAACCTCTAATAATAGAAGAATTCACATTGAGATATTAATGCATTACTGCACAATCTTCCTCCCAAAGGTATATATATATTATAAAAGAATATCCTGGGCCTTAATTGGAAGAGGAAGCACTGAATGGTAGAAAAGATACAGCAAGGAGATTTGGAGTCCTGGGTTCTGAAGTTGAACAAGTCACTTAACTTCCCTGGATCTCAGTATCCTATTAGGGAAAGGAGACATTTGGACTGGTTATTTAAAAGCAGGGAGTTCAGGCATATTTCAGGATAAGGGAAGGGATATTAGAAGCAGGAGTCCTTACTGCAGTACCTCTGTCTTGTTTCATGTAGCATTGGCAAGTGGCTTATATACCTGCCTGGGACAAAGGCTTCTGGACTCTCTGGTGGGTCAAATTTCCAATTTGACTGTGCTGTCCTCAAATTGCACATCTTTGGATCAGAATGGCAGCAGAAGAAAGCAAGCTCCAATGTGCCTCAGGGTTGTGCCAGGAGTAATCCACAACGAGATCTGAGGTTGGTCTGGCCATTAACAGGTTACAGCCCGAGTTCATCTTGTTCGCCAGAGACATTATCTCACTGGCAAGTCTTGCCAGAGGCGGAAATTATGTCTCATTAAGAGTCTCCTAAGCACTGCGATTCTGCTTTGTCACTGACATCCATTTAGTTTATAGCTCTGCTACGTCACTAGACAACCTTTTCGTAGGAACACGGGAAAGACAGACGAGGCTGCCATTAACCATTTCAACGCAGAAAGGAATGAGAAGAATCAGAACCACAGAATGTGAGTCAGTGACAGAGAAGGAAAGATCCAAACCTGTATTTAAAGGAGGCCTGGAGCTATAGGTTGTCAAGGGGAATGACTGATGTATGGAAGAAGAAAAAGTGAATGGATGGATGAATCACTTTCTCGGCTGGGCAGAGGATGGAAGAGGCAATACAAAGCATTAGGAGACAAATCACTGAAGAGTCATGAGGCCAGGGTCCTCATCCTAAAGAGGAATGAAGAACGGGTCAGAGGAATTAAGAGGGAAAGTGGATCTTGAGAGGAAAGGACCTAACAGACTTTTCCTATAAATTCTTGGCTGCACCAACGGCAGGAGATAAATGCTTAAGCGAACTGAGCTAGGAAGTGGAATAATTTACAGGGAAGAAAGTGGTCCTTATTTATATATAATATTTTCTATTAACTGGGTGACTGATAATTATAGACTTTCATCTTGACAACCAAACAAAGAGAGACGGTTAGCTAAATGATGTCTCCATGTCCTTTTTTTGAAAAAGCTTTTCAGATTCCCTCTTCCCTAAGCCGGTGCAGCTATATTCTTTGCACCACAGCCTTTCTAAAAGGCCAAATACCTCCCTTGTTTTGAAGAATGCACCGCCGCTGTATCTGCCAAGTCCCCTCCTGGGAGCAGTACTTTGCGCGCTCCAACGGCGCCTCTGCTGGTGAGATTTGTGAAAGCGCGGAATGCCGGGAAGCAAGTGCCAGAGCCGGGACAGGGCCCCTACGGTGTCACCTTCAGTTTGTGCTCTGAGAGTTGGGGTCATCATAATCACGCAGTCGGATGAGGAATATTGGCAGGGAATCTTTGTTTTACGCTACCCATCACTATCCAAGCCGGCCCCCCTACCTTCTCCACCCGCCCGGGCTCGAGGAAGCTGCAGCTGCAGTGTCCTCGGGCAGAAGTTCAATAGTGCTGCAACTTATCAAGAAAAAGAGCTGAGACCAGACGGGTGGGAGAGAGAGCCAGCGAGCGCTGCAGAGGGGTGAAAGGCAATTCTGCGGACAGGAGGGGCAACCCGGAGGTGGGGCTGACCAGCAAGGAGTTGCTCAGGACCTGCCCAGACCCAGGAATGCGGCGTGTATGACCCGGGAAACTGCATCCGGAGCCGACAGCGTACCGAGCTAGGGAGAGAGGGATGTCCCTTGGTCAAAGGAGACATTTGGGTTGGGGGCGACATCCCCAAAGGCCCAACGCTGGGGAGCTCGGGCTCTGGATTCTGGCCGCTCTAGCAATCAAGCTGCAAAGCGAGGGAGGACCTCCGCACTCCGCCTTCTGCCGCAGGAGGATGCTGAGTCATTCCTTCC
>NW_004444027.1:693795-699039 GCF_000243295.1 Trichechus manatus latirostris
CCGGAAGCATATTCCTTGTCCTTGTTAAAAAATTCTTTTTGCAATTTCTCCATCTCTACCCGTTCTCAGCTTGTTCGAGCTCCCAGTTTCTCTCCCTTTTCTCTTCTTCAGGCCAGTCCCTCCTTCCTCTTCCCACCCTTACACCTCGAGGGTTGAAGACCTAGGTTACTGCAGCAGGCACCAGCACCATGTGTGCCGTTTGTGCAAAAACACTGCAGGAGCCAGCCTGGAATTCCGCTGGTCTGCGCCCAGCACTCCTCGGCCCTCGCTGTCCCCTCTCGCCCCTACGCACACACAGGTCACTTCTTAAATCTCTTCCCCATTAGTGGTTTGAATTTTAAGGAACTAGGTGGCATTTCTATCCTCCGGTTGACAGCTTGCCGAGGCAGAGCAGCGGTTTGATGGCTATATTATTGCCCTTTGCTGCTGAGGGTGGGATGGTGGAGAGGAAGGAACCTATCCTAAAGGATCTTGTATTGCAGACATTATAGTTCCTCATTATTAGGGACGCCGTCGTCCCGGCGCCACGCCTGAGGACCAGGGTGTGTGTCCGTTCTGAGCGGGAATGGGTGAAGACTCTCTTTTGGGGATCCACTGGCGAAGTTTGCCATTCTCGCTGTATGCTAAGTTGCCCATCTCTTTCCGGTTAGCCGGATCTTTTCAAACCAAGCAGTGCTGCGGGAAGCAAAAAGCATGGGCTGCGGTGGAACAGCAGTGGGCATGCGGGGGAGGAATGCCGTTCGCGGAGCCGCCAAAGACGCATTTCCAGCCTCCCCACCCCATTTCTCCACTTTTTTACTTCTATCTCATTGGCCCCCCAAGTCCAGGCTCCTAAACCCTCGGATCAGTTTTTTCCCACCAGGAGAAAGGTGGAGGCAAAGAACTTCTCACTGGTCTGTTGAACAGGACTCTGGATTAATCATTTGTTCTCGCAGCCCTTGAAATAAGATCCACTCTCTAGCCATTTAAAGTTCATTTTTCTGTTCTAGGACACAGTTTATATTATTTTATTTTTTGCTTTTCTTGCCAAACTTTAGATTTGTCCCGTGGGTCTTTGTGCGCGCGCGCGGACGGACGCACACATGCACACGCACACACACACACCCCAGAAAGGATGTATTACACTAAATCCTGAGAAATCCGGAACCTGTGTAAGGTAGAAACCTGTCAGAGAAGAAAAACTCAAATATTTTCCACTAAATAGAAATCGATAGAAAAGTGGTAACTGCACCCTGTCAAAGGTGGAAAATTTGTGAGACCAGCAAAAACAAGGCAGTCGCTTCGATCTCTCAGATTTCACTGTATTTACTTTGGAAATGTGGACGGAAAGGCTAATCTATTAGCTGTCGTCATCTTTTCTTTGTTCTTGAGAGAGTAGGCAGCCTTATTCCATAATACATGAAGGTTTTATTTGAGAGCAGTGTCAATAGGCCCCGCCAGCCAGGGTCAGATAAAATTAAATTGAGGGTCATACTTGTATCTTCAGGGCACTTACTTATTACTGTAATCATACAAGAAATGAACACTGGACCACCTTCCCTGTGCTCACACACATTTAACCCTCATAGCCCTGCAAAACAGAAATGATTTTAAAGGGTTTTACAGAGAGTGACAAAGTATGGAGTTGAACTCAAGCCTATCCCAAAGCCTTTTCCACTGCCTTGGAAACACTATAGGTATGGAGATTAAGGAAGTGAAGACTGATGGAATTATTTATAATTCTGGGAATTCCAGGATTGTGGAATCAAATTTTTTTGGATAGGCAGTTGCAACTGAGTATAGCATAGTGGTTGAAAGCACAGACTCTGAAATCTTACAGTCTGGGTCAGACCCAATTCTGCTGCTTACCGTATGCGAGAAACTGCATAACCTCCCCAAACTGTATTGTTTTACTGTGTAAAAAGGAGCATAACAATAGTACATACCTCATAAATTCACTAAGGGGATTAAATTAGATGTATCCATAACGCTTAGCACAGGGGCAGACAAAAGGTGTTTAATCAATGTTAATTCTTATAAATATTATTAAGGTTACTAAAGAAGGGTTAATGACAGTTTGACTGCTTATACTGACAATGCTTGTACTGTTTCCATTCTTGGCTTTTCCTCTTGGATGCAGACACGCTGATTTCAGTCGAGGGGAAATTATACAGTGTACTCTTTTTCCCATCCTCAACATTTTTATGCAAGTAAAATCAGTTTAAATCAAGGGCAGATTTTAAAGGGTAACTAAGTCACAAAACGTGTAGCCCTGTAAAGTTGGCATATAAGAACAAGGAGGGGCAGTTCTGTCCTCTTTGGTGAGGCTCACTGGTGTCTGGAAAAGATTTCAGAGTTACCTGGCTTCTGGACTTCACCATTGACTAGCCATGTGAGCTGGACAAATCATTTTAATCTCTCAAAGCCTTGAGTACCTCATTTATTCAAAATGAGGATAATAATACTAACCCCTCAAGGGTGTGGTGAGAATTAGAAGGCATTATATATGTAAAAGTGCTTAGCAGGGTGCCTGACACATCATTGTCCCTTTACCAATGGAGGTTTACTTTTTCTTTCCTTTGTCACGATGAGAATGACTGGGTTATCAATTGATTATTTTGTACTTGAGTCTGCACCCAATTATTCTTCTTTCATAGCTGGAAATGCATGCTAATATTAATGTTAGCATGATTTTTGCTGTTGTGAAGTGTAATTCTAAAAGCTCACAGCCATGAGAGGTGTGGATTGAGTCATCCTAGACAACAAAAGGCAGTGGGTGGAGCTGGTAACCAGAGTCTGGAACGGCTGTAGCAGTCATTGCACTCAGGGGGTGTTAGGCCGTTCAGTTTTGCAAATGGGCTGCGAACTACAGATGTCCCTGGGAGAGAAAATAGAAAATTACTAAGAATCTAGCCTCTCGGAAGAAGAGAGGACACACCGAGCTGGGAGTTAGAGGAGAAATGAGAAATTGAGCCACAGATTGTGAAAGATTTCACCTGCCAAGAGGGTGATGAGGCTTTAAAGAGAACTATAGGGATTTATACTTACAGCCATGACGGAATTGCTGGTACTGAACCAGTCCTTCTGCTGTAAACAACTAAAAACTGGGCAAAAGTATTAGAGGCAACTGTTTGCAGGCAGTGAACAACAGGCAGCTCAAGAATGCTATAACTGAGAAAGAAGAGCTGACAAGGTGAACGCACAATCGTCCAGCTCTCTGCCAGGAGATAATTTTCTAACCACAGCACAGAGAGCTGCAGTCAAAGCTGAGCTTGGAAATTGAACTGAACAGACAGAGAACAGAGCTTAGGACTGCTGGAATATGCAGGGTGGGGCATCAGCAAGGAGGGAGCTATGCAGAGAGGGCTACCCAAGTCTGTATGGGGGTCCCTTTCGAGACCCTGACTGAAGCCTAGGGGTAAATGAGAAGGAGGAGACCACCTGGGACTTACCAGCTAGCAGCTACTATGGGGTTGAAAATGAATAGATACTAGCAATGCTAAGGGAAGGGCAGTGCCCAAACACTTTGGAGTTTTGGGCATAAAAGAATGGAGAGGCCTCAACAATATTTTATTGATGCCTCTAGAATCCAGTTAAAGCACAAGAAAGGACTTGCCTTAAGAGTAAGAACTACACTTCAGAACAGGTTAGCCAACTTTTTCTGTAAAAGGTGATAGGTAAATATTTTTGGCTTTGCAGGCCATAATGATTTCTATTGCAACTCCTCAGTTCTTCCATTGTAGCACAAAAGCAGCCGTAGACAGTACATAAATGAATGGGCATGGTTGTATTCCAACAAAACTTATTTTCAAAAAAAAGAGGCAGGCCAATTTAGCTCACAAGTTGACACCTGCTCTAGAGTAAGACCTTCACTTACAATGCCTAAAACTAGCCCTGACAAAATCATAGCAGAGTTAGAATTTGGAGACTGAGCCTCATCGAGTTAGAAGACTTGGTAAACACCTTGAACTTTCCACAGATTCTGTTAACAAAGTATAAATCAAAACCTCCATAAATTCAAGGTTATCAGCTGGTCATCAGACTGCCTGCTAAAACAACAATTAACACTCTTCAGAGGAAGATAATGGCAGTGAATCCCTGGTGGCGTGGTGGTTAAGACGTCAGGCTACTAATCAAAAGATCAGCAGTTCAAATCCACCTGTCACTCCTTGGAAACCCTATGGGGCAGTTCTACTCTGTCCTATAGGGTCACTATGAGTTGGAATTGACTTGATGGCAATGGGTTTTATACAACATACTATTCAAAATATCTCATATTTAGTCAAAAATCAATAGATAAACAAGCAGGAAAATGTGAGCCATAGCTAGGAAAAAAAGCAAGCAATTGAAACCAACCAGCAGTGGTTCAAATGTTGGACTCAGTTTACCAAGATTTTCAGTCAGCTGTGATAAATATGAATTAAGACATGTGAGGGCCCTAAACATTGATTACTTGTGGTGCTCCCTACTATGCTTACTCATGCACTGGAATGCAATATGTGAGATAGATATATACACACATGTATATATTTGTGTGTGTGTGTCTTAGCTATCTATGATGTAACTTTTTTAAATGCAGCGATAAATAAGTCCTGTCTGCTTGGCATCTATGGGCCTTTGCTTTGGACAACTAGTGCCCCTGTTTTGTTGATACCCTAAGCACATGGTTACCTTGCTTATTGGGTAATCCATCCCTGAATATGCTCAAAGAATTGACTCAGAATATGGTCAAAAAATGAAAGAAAAAACATGGTCTTAATCAGTGAAGAGATAGGGAAACTCAGCAGAGAAATAAAAGTTGTAAAAATAAACTAAATCGAAGTTCTAAAACTGAAAAGTACAATAACGGAAATGAAAAATTCACTGATGGGCTTAATACCTTGTTGGAAATGTCAGTAAAAAAGAATCACTAAAATTGAAGACAGATTAACAGGAATTATCCAATACGAAGAAAAAAAAGAAAATAGATTAACAAAAAATGAACACAGACTCAAGGACCTGTGGTGTAATATCCAACAACCTAATATATATATAACTGGAGCTTCAGAAAAAGAAGAAAATAAGATTGAAGCAGAAAAAAATATTTGAAGAGATAATGACAAAACTTCCCAAAACTGATGAAAAATGATTTACAGATCCAAGAAACTTGACATATACCAAACAAAATAAAGAGAATCACACTAAGCAAATCATAGTCAAACTGCTAAAAATCAAAGAAAAGAGAAAGACTTGAAGCAAGCCAGAGAAAACGACACATTAGATACA
>NW_004444027.1:700372-702171 GCF_000243295.1 Trichechus manatus latirostris
AGGCTTTCCACTGATGCATCTTTTACTGGTTATTTGGTTGGAAAGTTTGGGATTCCATCTGGTATATAGCCACCAACACTGTTCGCGGTCACCTTGTTTTGGAGATTTCTGTCCAAAGAGAAGACAGATGCATTAGTTGCTGCTTTCAAGTATAAAGCGAAAAGATTTCATTTATTAGAAATGGATACTGGGGTGAGGTATGTTGCACATAACACATAGCACAGTCCTTCTTAATCAGTGCTTTTGGGATACAAAATTGAAGAACACAATAGACCTACTTTCGAGGAGTATATAATCATTCAGGAAGGCAGTACAAATGAGCAGAACAGATGGTAAGGGCTGTGGACATTCAGATGAGAGAAATTTTAGAGGACTTCATGGAGGAGGTAAGACTTGAGCATGAGTGGAGAATAAGTGGAGGGAAGGATATTCAGAGTTGAGGGGCAGAGAGATGGGTCGGTTTCATGGGTGGGCTTCAGGATATTTGTGAACTATCTGAACTTACAAACTTTCAAATATTTGTGCATTTTGCTGGAAAGAGGGGCCGTCAATTGCACAAAATTTTCAAAGGGTCCTTCACAACCTAAAAGATTCAGAACCAGTGCCATAGGGGTTAGAGAATCATCAACAGCTTTATGTTGGCATTAAGGAGTCACTGTCTGATTATTTTTAATTACTTGTAAGTATTTCAAATGTATATAATTTCAACATCATGGTGAGAGTGTCATGGTTGGCAGTGGGGAAGACACTGGGGACAGGAACATCTTTCGGCACTTCTAGCACTCTGGCTAGATGGCTGCCTCTTTATGAGCCAACTGTGCTCATAAGATCTGGAATCAGCATACCTGAGATCTCCAATAGGGAATCACCTCTTCTGATTTATGGTAGTTTCTTGGTGTATTTGAATGATATTTAACCCCTATATGAAAACAAAAAGAGCCTTGGTGACACAGTGGTTAAGTGCTCAGCTGCTAATCGAAAGGTCAGCAGTTCGAACCCGCCAGTTGCTCCCAGGGAGAAAACAACTGGCGATCTGCTTCCATAAAGATTAAAGCCTTGGAAACTCTGTGGAGGCAGCTCTACTCTGCCCTGTAGGGTTGCTATGAGTCAGAATTGACTTAACAGCAGTGGGTTTGGGCTTTACAGAAATAAAGGAGTTTTCACCTTGCGCTACTTCCACTCAAGGATACTTCATGGAGGATTGCAGTGGTCCATAACTTCTGAACCTTCTAAGACTCTTATTTAATATTGCCCCGTTTTCTCCCCTTGCCAAAGCAACCCCATCCTCCATTCAGATGATGCTTTTCCTATTCCTGGGGCATCATGGGATACTGCATCTACTTTCCAGCCTTCAAGGATATTACCTGCCATCTGAAACTTTAAAGCTTTTTCTTTAAATTTAGTTCAAAGCATAGAGAAACTCATTTGCAAATTCCTTTACCAAAATTAACATATTGAGTTGGGAACTGATTGATTGGAAGTGATTTTTATAGTGAAATGGATGCTGGAGTAATTAATATTGCCCTAAATTTCTGGTTACATTCATGAATGAATCATGATGCCCAAATTTCAGCAGCTCATCACTCCAGAGAGAAAGACTAAATTGTGATTCTATGAAAGTTTTGCCTCATTAGAAATTTTATAAAAGTGCTCTGTTTGTTCTAGTTAAGAGGTCAACATCTTCAAGCTGGACTTTGCACAGGTATCAAATTTTCTTAAATAAAATCAAACGAAACAAGTCTATTTTGCTTTTCAGAGTTGGGTTTTTCCCCTATCTTTCATCTCTTTCTGAGAAAACT
>NW_004444027.1:709317-711011 GCF_000243295.1 Trichechus manatus latirostris
AGGGTTCCCCTTGCTTTAGCTGACACTCTACTTTACCAAATATGATTTCCTTTCTTAGAAATTGATATTTCCTGATAACCTGTCCAAAGTAAGTAAACTGAAGTCTTGCCATTCTCACTTCTAAGGAGCATTCCCGTTGTATTGCTTCTAAGACTGACCTGTTCATTCTTTTGACAGTCCATGGTACGTTCAATATTCTTCACCAACACCACAGTTTGAATGTCTCAATTTTTCTGTCTTCCTTTTTTATTATCCAACTTTTGCATTCATAAGGTGCACTTTGCTCATCAAAGCAAAATCTTTCCTTTTTCAATTATTTTCTCAAAGGGGCCTAAAAAAGAGAAAAGCCAAAGGTGTAGCCTGGTAGAGAGTTCAAGGGCAAGTAACATGAAAAAACAAACAAATGGAACTTCCTGTGTGACTTCATCTCTCTAGGCATCAAATTCTTTATCTGCAAGAGGATCATCTCTAAGATCCATTCCAGATCTGTTAATTGCATAAATCTACATTGGTGGAATTTTGATATTGTAAAACTATGATGTGGAGTCCTATGGAGGGTGGGAAAGCCCTTAAGCTATAAATCATCAAAAAATAATAACCATCAATGGCATATAGCATAGAGTTAAGAGCATGGACTTTGAAAGCCAAACATCCATAATTTCCAGTCTGGGCTTTATCACTTAAGAGCATGTGATAAAGGATAAATCACTGCATCACTCTGAGCCTGAGTTTCCTCTTTTATAAAATAAGATAAAATATAAAAACGTGCCAAAACATTAAAATAAGCACATCATGGTTTTATTAAATTGTAAGTGCTCAATAACTGGTAGGTATAATTATTATATTCAACACAAACTTTCTGGACAAGTGGTCCAGAGAGTTGAAGACCAGGTTGATTTAGGACCTTGCAAAGCCATCACAGCTCCACAAGCCCTGGTTCCTCTAGCTATCTCTGAGCTGGCGTCTCACTTTCCACCCCATTGCTCTCTCCAATCCAGCCACACTGGCCAGCATGTTGCTCCTCAAGCATACCCACTCACTTCCACTTCAAGACCTTTGCATTTGCTGTTCCTTCTGCCTGGAATTATTTTCTCTTACATACCCACATGACTGGCTCCTTCACTGCCATCAGCTCTGTGCTCAAATATCAACTTATCAGTGATTTTCTCACTGATCACCCTTTAAAAAAAAAAAAAAATCCCTCACCCTCCATGCTCTTCATCCCCCTTGTACTATTTTATGTATCTCCTCAGTACTTTTCACAATCTAGCATACTACGTATTTACTAGCTTATTGTCTTTCTCCCTCGAACGTAAGCACCATGAGGCCAGGATCTCTAACAAGTAAGAATGTAAGGCAGATAAGTTTCTAGAGTTGGTATCATATACTTGTAAGGCTACTAGTTTGCTGACCCTCAACAAATAGCTTAGAACAAAAGAATTTCATTAAAGGGTAGGGCCAAAATTAGCAACTAGGAAGTAAATACGCTTTTGGCTAATACAACAGGTTGTATTACAGCAACACTAGGAAACTTAGATAAGACCTATACTTTTTTTTTTTTTTTAATTGTACTTCAGGTGAAGGCTTACAGAACAAATAGTTTCCCATGAAACAGAAGTACACATGTTATTTTATGACATTGGTTAACAACCCCACAACATATCAACTCTCTAACTTCTCAACCTTTTTTTTTT
>NW_004444027.1:711763-714371 GCF_000243295.1 Trichechus manatus latirostris
AGCATTGTCTTTATAGGCTGTGTCATGCCAATTGAGCTAGGTGTTCCCTGAGACCATGAGGACCTATACTTTTTTTTTAAGATGCTTTATTCAGATATAATTCGCATACCATATAATTCACCGATTTAAAATGTACATTTCCATGGTTTTTACTATATTCAAAGATATGTACAACCATCAGCACAGTCAATTTTGAACATTTTCATCAACACAGACAGAAACCTTATACCCTTTATCTATCCCTCATCCTACCTCCAACCCCAAGCAACCACTAATCTACTTTCTGTCTCCATAGATTTCCCTATTCTGGACTTTCATATGAGTGGAGCCAGATAATATGGGGATTTTTGTGACTAGTTTCTTTCTCTTAGCATAATGTTTCCAAGATTCATCCGTGTTGTACCATGTATCAGTTCTTTAAACCCTTTTTATGGCTGAATAATATGCCATCGTATGAATATACCACTTTTTGTCATTGGTTGATAGACACTTGTGTTCTGCTCTGTCATGTGGGGTCACTATGAGTCAGAACTTAACAACAGCACTTAACAAGAACAGCAACAGCTTAGGTACAGAGGCTGACTTTGCTGTTCTCAGACCCAGTTACATGAACTGAAGCCTTGAGAGGAAGTATAAAGCTTCCTCAGTGAGGAAGAAGAGAAGGTACAAAACAAGCAAAGGTAAACTACTTCTTGATTACCTTTCAAGCACTTATAGAAGATCTTATCTAATTAAAGACTTCTTAGGGGCAACACGAAAATGAAAAGGCACTTCATGCAGTAGATGCAAGGAGCCCACTTACTATATAACACTGGACCTTTTCTTGCAGCTGATATCTATTTAATATTCCATATAAAGATTGAGCTATTGCGTAACAGGCTCCAATGGGTTATTTTTCTCCCCTGTCTTTTTAATCAAAACTGCATAGTGAGTGACAAAAACAGAACATAAAATTCTTCCATTGCTCCTTTAGGCAATGACTGTGCATTTATATCAGTTCCTTTATGATGTCCTTTAATAATTCCTGCTCCTTATTTAAAAGACTTTTAAAGCCAATGTGCATTTACCAGAATTTGGGTGGAAATTCAAGATGAAAAGCCTAAATGTGTGTCTGAGAAAAGCATAATTTCACATTAATGGTCAGATAGACCATATTCTGAGAGAGCAATTACATTACAGGCAGACATTCTTCATGCAACTAATAGTCTCTTGTTCCTAAAATAGAAGAAAAGGGCAGAGAGTGACTTAAAAACAGTCTGCCTCAGAGTTTGAGTATCTATTTTGGCTTGAAAATTGATTAAAAGAGAATTTAGAGAAGTCACCATAGATTTTTTTTCTCTCTTGGACTGTATAGGAAGAACAACATGGCTGTTCATGTTCTGTTTGTCTTTTCATTGATCATTAAGATTAGATCTTGCTTTAGATAGAAGAATCATTAAAACTTTAGCTTCTAAGCAAAAAAAATAAATAAAAAAGCCCAAAGCCTTAGTTATCTCTGATCTTTCTCTTCCCGCTCCCACCTTCTCACTATATGTTACTTTTCTTTGGTAGTCTAGGGGGCGGCGGGGGGTGGGTGGCAAAGCTGGGAAGTGGGTGAAGGAATAGCCAGAGTTAGTAAATAATGTTTACTAGTGTTTTTCAGCTTTGGTGGCTCAGTGGCAGAATTCTCGCCTTCCATGAGGGAGACCAGGATTCCATTCCCAGCCAATGCACCTCACACGCAGCTACCACCCTTCTGTCAGTGGAGGCTTGTGAGTTACAATGACGCTGAACAGGTTTCAGTGGAATTTCCAGACTAAGGCGGACTACGAAGAAAAAACTGGAGATCAACTTCCAAAAATCAGCCAATGGATCACAACGGTCTGATCTGCAATCCACAGGACCAGGCATCGTTTAGTTCCATTGTGCAAGGGGTTGCCTTGAGTCAGGGCCAACTTGACAGCAGAAAACAGTGACAATGCTTTTCAAAGGAGGCATTATGCTAGGTTTTAGCCTAGGCTATATGACCTCGATTATATGATTTTCCATTCATATGAAAGTCTAGAACAGGAAAATCTATAGAGACAGAGACTAGATTAGTGGTTGCTTACGGCTGCGAGGGCTGGATGGTGGGATGGCTCAAAGGTACGGTTTTTTGTTTGTTTTTCGAGGTGATAAAATAACTCACTGCATTCTGGTCCTCAGCTTTCCCATCTTTCCATAAGGAAGTTAGTCTAAAATCTCTTTCAGTCCCAGCATTCTGTGGTTCTGTAAGTGACAAACTTTCTCTCCCATTTGTGCTGCTAGTGAGTCTCCCCCTTCTGCTTCAAAAAAAAAAAAAACTGTTCCCTGACTGACTTTCTATGAATAGGAGAAACAGGATCTGATTTATTTTGGGATCAAACCCCAGGAGAAGTTGGCGTCCCTGTGCTGTCAGAGACTGCAGGCAGCTTTGTCTCATGGGACATCTCTGATTCCGGAGGCCTGGAGCATGACTCAGGCGATTTTGCGGCACTTTGTTTCCCTTTACGGCCCCTCTGCGGCAGTTGTTGGAAGCAGTAGAATCCAGGCTCATCGCTGGTTGTAAGGCACACAGGTCATCAAGTAACCCATTAACTCTGGAGCATCG
>NW_004444027.1:715417-716525 GCF_000243295.1 Trichechus manatus latirostris
TTTGACTCATGGCGACCCCGTATGTGCAGAGTAGAACTGCTCCATAGGATTTCCAAGTCTATGACTTTGTGGAAGCAGATCACCAGGCCTGTCTCCCGAGGTGCTTCTGGATGGGTTTGAATCGCCAACCTTTCAGCTAGTAGTCAAGCACTTACCCATTTGTGCCACCCAGGGTGTTACCATCAGCATTATCAACGTCATCATCATCATAAAGAAACATTTGTTAAAACTCTAGTTTCAGATGATTCTAAACAGAGAAAACTACACAGAAAAAGATTAGACCCTTTTGTTCAAAATATCCCAAATAGACATAGTCCCTGGCTTCTGTACATCCTCATATATTTACTGAGAAATCACAATATCTCAGGAACCCTTCAAGGATGTTTACGTTGTGCAGGGATCAGTCATTTTAAAGTGTGCTGTATGAATATCTTTCCTGTCAATGATATTTCATTGACTAGAGCTATAACGACATCCATTATATACTGACAAACCTGTAATTTTTTTCATAGAATAAAATAGTTCATTAGATAAAAGGAAGGATGCTAAGTATTCATTACTTTCTCAGGGTCTTGATATGTAAAAGTGGACAGGGGTATTTTATTAAGGTGATCAAGCAGTAAGTACAGAGGAGGCAGCTACCATATGCCAGCACTCTGCTAAGTACAGTGAGGAATATAGAACAAGCAGAAAACAATTCTATTCATCCTTGAAGGACTTAGGAAAGGTCAGTTGCTCTTTAAAAATGTCCTTTACAACCCCGGGCAGAGTAACAGTTCCTTCCTTTGTGCTCCCCTGGCTCTTTGAACAAATCTGCACTATAGAAATGATCATACTGTATTACCGCATTATTGTAAGTGCTTGCTAGTCTTCTGCATTAGATGGGCAGGAAGCATGTCTAATTCATGCAGTGAAGATCTAAATTTGAATCTGTCATTTCAGCAAAGGAGCAGGGACTTCAGAAATCTGCTTTCCTGAGAAACTGAGGAAAACTGACGGAAAAAAACTCATTCTAAAAGAACAGAGACCACACTTAGCAAATCACAGCTTTGACCCTCAACCAGAGCTTGGTCACAGGAGAGGAGCAGTAATGCTGAAAATAGTGGGT
>NW_004444027.1:718366-720446 GCF_000243295.1 Trichechus manatus latirostris
TGGAAGCTTCACTGAAAACTGTTCAGCATCGTAGCAACACACAAGCCTCCACTGACTGACAGACGGTAGCTGCACATCAGGTGCATTGGTCAGAATTTGAACCCAGGTATCCCACAAGGAAGGCAAGAATTCTACTACTGAACTACCAATGCCTCATCATCAGCATATAGACATATATAAAGCTCCAAGAAAGAGAATAGATTGAGAAAAGTTCCAAGAAGGGAGACATGAAGCATTCCAACGTTTAGAAGTTTGGGAAAGTAGGAGGAGCTATCAAGGAAGATCAAGAAGCAGCAGCCAGTGAGGTAATGGGGAACTAAACAAAAGTGGATCACATAAGCTTTAAAAAGAAAAGGTTTCAAGAAGGAAGCACTGGTCAGCGATGTTAAATGCTGTCAAAAGTAAGTTGAAGTCACAGGACTAATCATTGGTTTTGGCAAGATATTGGTCATTGGTGATATTGGTAAGGAGTGGTAAGGAGCGGTGAGGATGGACGCCTGGCTCGAGAAGATTAAATGGTGAATCCAAACTCGTTGCCTTCGAGTCAATTCTGACTCATAGCAATCCCACAGGACAGAGCAGAACTTCCCCATAGGGTTTCCAAGGAGCGGCTGGTGGATTCGAACCAGGGCTCCAAAGAGTGAAAACGAGGTGAAAGTGTTGATTCAAAAGTTATAGACCACTACTTTGAAAGTGTTATTAATAAAAATAGTCAAAAAAATGAAGAAATAGATGGAGAGAGCTGTGGGAATCGAAAAAGGTTTTGTTTGTTTTGAGATGTGCATGTTGTATGCTCATAGGAATAAGCCAGTAGAGAGGGAGAAATTTAAGACACATAAGAGAAAGTAGAGTACCATCTTGAGAAGGCTAAAAGGAGAGGAATCTGAAGGGCAAATAAAGTAGTTGGCTTCAGATAGGAGCAGAGTATATTATGTGCATTTAGTTGGTTTTCTCTAGAAATAGTGAACTGTTTGGGTGCAAGGGAAGAATAAGTGGAAAGCTTGCCAGCCTCAGGGTATTTTTCCCAGTGCATAAAATGGAGGAGAGAGGAGGAACAAATGATTTAAGGTATTTGTTCAGAAGTAGTTGCAGTGGAATCTAATTTGGTTAGGACAGAGCAAAGACATAAGGAGGAGAATAGATATTAAATTTTTTAGAAGTGAGAGAGCTAAGTAATTGGAAGTCTTAATGAGATTGGAGTCTTCCTAGTGGTACAGCATTTGAGTATGTAAAGCTGGAAGAAGATAAGTGATGATCAAAGAGTTTTAAGTGTTTGGAATTAAACATTTGGAGTTTAAAGTTATTAGTACTGACAAGATTTAAGTTTGGACACAGGTATGGGTAGGCAATTCAGGAAGGAGGAAAGTTTTTTTGAGCTAACGAGTCAAAGGAGTGAAAGGACAGGCTATTTATTGGATTACCCATGTGAATGTTAAATTTGTCTGGAATAATGACTGGAGCAGTGTTTGAAAGACAGAGAGCCTAGTGCTAAAGTAATCAATGGCTGAGAGGGAGTTGCAGGGAAGTTGGTGAATGATGGCAACAAGGAAAGGTAACTATGATGAAATTTTGATGATACACTTGGTAAAGAATCTGGACCTTTTAAAATTCCTATTAAATTTAATTCTTAAAAGGGAGAGATGATTTGGAAGCAGCGATAGCAACAATAACTATTTCTGCCTCCAAGCCCTGGGCTATAAGAAGGTATAGGAGAAAAAAACAACTGCAGAAGAAGCAGAGACCTTCAGAGACAGCCAGTTTTCTCTTGGAGCACAAATGTGAAGGAAATATTTAGAGATGCTGAGAATAAAGGATTCTGCTGATAGATAATCAGAGAGCACAGGGAAGGGGTTTGGGGAAGTGGAGAGAGTCAGGATATGGAGTCAGTTTAGGTGTTGTAGAGAGCAATATAGAAATATTATGAACAATTGATAATTCAGGAATTCTGGTGGAGACTAAGGAGCCCTGGCGGCACAGTGGTTAAGTGCTTGGCTGCTAACCGAAAAGGTCTGAGGTTTGAACCCACCAACCAAGGATGTGGCAGTCTGCTTCCATAAAGATTTACAGCCTTGGAAACCCT
>NW_004444027.1:721565-722922 GCF_000243295.1 Trichechus manatus latirostris
TTTTCAGAAAAATGACTCTAACATTAAAGGGCAGAATGAATTGGAGGGTACAAACTACAGACAAAGACACCGAACAGGGATCATTAAAAAAAAGAAATGATGAGATACTAAAGTAGTCATTGGCATTAAGAATATCAAGATAGAAAAGTATTATAAATATATTAAGGAAGTAGACTAGATAGGATTTGATGACTTTTTTGATGCGGTAGAAGAGTTAATGATGAATTTTAGGCTTCTGGCTGGGGTAAGTAGGTGAATGGTGGTGCCATTCACTGATACAGGGAACACAAGAAGAGGAGAAATAACTGATTTTGTGGGAGCAATGGTAAGTTTAGCTTTGAACACAGTGAATGTGAGCTGTCTGAGTGGAGGTGTCCAGCAGGCAGATAAATGAATATGCCTAGTCCTCAGCAGACAGATCTGGGCTAGAGACACAAATCTCAGCACTGTCAGTGAACACTTAGGGTTGACTCCATGAAAATAAGTCAGATAAATCAGAAAATCCAAGGAAATGATTAGAAGAAAAAAGAACAGTGAGTCTAAAACAGAATCCTGGAGAACACTAGCAATGAAGGCTTGATAGAGGTATCAGAGCTCTGCGAGACTGAGATGGGCAAAAGTGCAGGAAGAAAGCCAGGTGAGAGTGATGATTTGGAAGGCAAATTTGAAGGATGTCTTAGTTATCTAGTGCTGTTATAAAGAAATACCATAAATGGGTGGCTTTAACAAACAGAAATTTATTTTCTCACTATTTAGGTGGCTAAAAGTCCAAATTTAGGGTACTGGCTCTAGGGGAAGGCTTTCTCTCTCTGCCAACTCTGGAGAAAGGTCCTTGTCTCTTTGAGCTTCTTTTCTTGGGCAATCTTCATGTGTTCTGGCATCTATCTTACCCCATCTCTGCTAACTCTTTTACTTGTTTAATCTCTTTTATATCTCAAAAGAGATTGCTTCAAGACACCCCCTATGCTAATCCTGTCTCATTAACGTAACAAGGACAATCCATTCTCAAATGGGATTATAACTACAAGCATAGAGGTTAGGATTTACAATATATATTTTAGGGAGACACAATTCAATCCATAACAAAGAATTTCAAAAATTGTGCATTCAAGCGTGCCAAATGCCCCAGACAAGGCAAATGAAATAAAATATCTATCAGGTTTAGAAACTACTGAGTTATTGGAGACCTTAGTAAGTCTTCTTTCCTTTGAGTAAATTGGGCAGAAGCTGAATTACAGTGCGTTAAGGAAGAATTGAGAAGGGAGAAAGGGGAGTGATGTAAATACATTTATATGTTGACTATCATCTGTCTGAAGGAGCCCTGGTGGTGCAAACGGTTAAGCACTGGGCTGCTAAC
>NW_004444027.1:724567-731209 GCF_000243295.1 Trichechus manatus latirostris
TCAGGATCATATGTAGGGTTCATGCCAAGGCTACCAGCCTGATGTTTTACAAATGCACCTTCTTTAGCATTTCGAAAATCAGAACAATTTTTGCCCCTCTCTAGTCTTCTGGTAACTCTTCTGATTCCAAGACTAACAAAAATTACTGGAAGTGCATTTACATACTTGCAGGACAGCATTTTGACAATTTTATTTGCAAGTTATCTCATTTTTCCAGGAAATCGTTCTTGGCAAAAAGATTTGAACTCATTCAGTTTAACTGGGTGCTCTTTCACCTGCTGTGGGCTTCCAGTCTCACTTAAAAACATACCCTTCCTTCATGGATACTGCTCCCAACCGCACACTCAGAATTGCAAAAGGCTCAAACATACCAAAGATCAGGAAGATGGCACAGGACCGGGCAACAGTTCATTATACATAAGGTCACCATGAGTCGGAGCCAACCCTGGTGATGCAGTGATTAAGCGTTTGGCTGCTAACCAAAACGATGGCAGTTAGAATTCACCAGCCGCTCCTTGGAAACTCTATGAGGGCAGTTCTACTCTGTCCTATAGGGTCGCTATGAGTTGGAGTCCACTCGACGACAGCGGGTTTGGGTTTCTTTTTTTTTTTTGGTAATACAACAACAAATTCTGCTTTACATGTTGTTACCTTCTCATCAAGAGTTTTATACCATAAAATCATGCTTACCTTCAATTTCCAATTCTAATTTCTAAAAATGATGGGCATACCTAGCCTTTCATTCTCTAGCTCTTAAGAACTCTCAAATTGCACAAGCATTTCACTCAAACTTCCTGTCACTTATACTTCGTAAAAAAATAATTTTTATTTTTGTCAGATTTATGTCAAGAGTTACAGTTCCCCTAGTCATTTCCTCCCCTCCCCCAGCTGTTTTAATATTTTGTCTTTGATTTTCAGCAATTTGGAAACTTTAACTATGACTGGAGTGTAATATTGTTGTTTTGTTTATTTCTGAGAGAGTCAAAGTGCTTTCCTCTGTCCGTTGGTAATGTTGGGGGTGAGGGGTTCTAATCATTCAGATTCCTCCCAGACATAAATTGAGCTGGGGCTGAACCATAATTTTAATTAGATTGAGTTAGCCTCTGATTCCTGCCACACCCACTGACCAGGGCCTGATCTTTCTGGATCTTATCAATATTTGAGCTGTGAGTGTGTTGGACTTCAGTTTTAAATAGTTTTCGTTGATTTTTTTTATTCAGTGCTGGCAGTACCCCAGAATCTAAACAGGAGTCTGAAAATGCAGGGACTATGTGATCTCTCAAAGTCCCTGGTGGTGCAAACAGTTAATGTGCTCAGCTACTAACTGAGAGGTTGGAGGTTCAAGTCCACCCAGAGGAACCTCAGAAGAAAGGCCTGGAGATCTACTTCAAAAAAGTAGAAAATATTATGAAAACCTGTCTTAGTTAACTAGTGCTGATATGACAGAAATACCACAAATGGGTAGCTTTAGCAAGCAGAAATTCATTTTCTCACAGTTAAAGAGGCTAGAAGTCCAAATTAAAGGTGCCAGCTCTAGGGGAAGGCTTTCTTTCTCTTTCAGCTCTGGAGAAAGGTCCTTGTCTCTTCAGCTTATGCTTCCTGGTTCCTTGGAGATCTTCTTGTGTCTTGGCATCTCTCTTACCACATCTCTACTTACTCACTTGCTTGTTTAACCTCTTTTATATCTCAAAAGAGATTGACTCAAGACATGCCCCACACCATTCCTGTCTCATCATAACAAAGACAACCCATCCATATAACCACAGGCATAGAGGTTAGGATTTACAACATATATTTTGGGGAGACACAGTTCAATCCATAACAAAACCGTATTGAGCACAGATCTGCTCTGATATGCATGGGGTCCCCATGGGTCAAAATCAACTTCACAGCAACTGGTTGTTGTTGCTGTGTGTGTCTGTGTGCATATGTGATCTCTCTACTTCCCATTCCTCCTCTACTGTAGCTCTTTCTGCAAAATTTAAGATGAAAAATCTATGACAGGGGAGGAGGAGAAGATGTTTGACCAAGTTATTTGATTTTGCATTTGCAGCTCTTCCAAATTCCAATCTATCCAGTGAGCCCTCACTATTATTCAAGGGTTGGGTACTTTCCCCTCATCCAAGCAAAGACTCTCCACCTATGACAGACTGATTCCTACCTCTACCTTTACCGAGACCAGGCATCCACCCCTAAGTATGAAAGATCCTGCAACTCTTTACTCACTGATGAGGGGGTGTTTTCACCAAGGCTTCCTTGCATCCACTGTTCTTCACTAACCAGTAAAAAATCAGTTGCCATCAAGCTGATACTTGCTGATGGTGACCCCATGTATGTCAGAGTAGAACTGTTCCATAGGGGTTTCAATGGCTGATCTTTTGAAAATAGATCACCAGACCTCTCTTCCGTGGAACCTCTGAGTGAAACTGAACCTCCAACCTTTTGGTTAGCAGCTGAACATGCTAACTTTTGGCACCACCCAGGAATTCCTCACTAGTACTTTTGAAAACTAAGAAGAATTATAGTTTTCTATCACTAGTGCCATAAAAACTATGACTTTTCTTTTGTCTGTTTTTTGTTTTTCCTTGTTTTTACCCCTGGAGTGAAGGTCGTTCACATCCTTCTTCATCCTAACTAGAAGCAGAATTCCCTTCAATCTTTAATCTAAAGTGATAAAATTATCAGTATGCCACATAAGAAACTGAAGCCACTCCACATTTATTAGAATGAGGCTTCCAACAGATATCCTACATAAAAAGTCTTTTTCCCTCACCCCACTGGCCTTCAGTAATAATGTGCTTCGCATCGTTTCCTCTTTTATGATCTATATCCTGAGGTATAACCCATTACCTGACTGCATCTATTGCTGAGCTGCATAAAGCCTGTATTCAGGGCCTGGGTTCTGGGAAATTGTAGACTTAGAGAGTGACAGCTGAATGCAGCTAGCACACTAGTCTTGATTCCAGGAAATGGCTAGTGTGACATGGACAAGTGCAAAATGCAGGTCACCAATGCAGTTGACACAGAATTACACAAGAGGCAGATATAGACCAAGACCAGGAGACAAGATTACCCTAATTGTGCTTTGGAAAGTGCTTTCCAAGTAATTTAGTGTGGAAAGATTGGTAAGGACAATAGAATCAGAGTGTAATTTCACACGCTTACATATTTTGGTAATTTCTCATAAATATATATATATATACACTGAATAAACAAAAAATAAACCAAACCCATTGCCGTAGAGTTGATTCCTACTCATGGTCAACCTATAGGACAGAGTAGAACTGCCCCCACAGGGTTTCCAAGGAGCAGCTAGTGGATTCGAACTGCTGACTTTTAGTAAGCAGCTAAGCTCTTAACCACTGCATCACCACGGCTCCTGTATGTTGAATAGATTATTTATATTTCATTCCATGTTATAGATTATCTTTCTGGCCTATATATATCTTTAAAAAACAACAAAAAACAAAACAAGAACAACAACGGCAACAAAAAACCAAGCTACTGTTGAGTTGATTCCAACTCTTGGTGACCCCAAGTGTACAGAGTAGAACCGTGCTCCATAGGGTTTTCAAGGCTGTGATTTTTTTTTGGAAGCAGACCACCATGCCTTTTCCTGAGGCACATCTAGGTGGATTTGATCCACCAACTTTTCAGCTAGTAGCTGAGCAATTAACAATTTGCGCCACCCAGAAACTCCTTGTTAAAAGAAAAACCATGTAATTGTTAAGAAAGATAGTAGAACCAATCGGATAGACACAAATGACACTGTGGTTATTATTCTGACACTCTGGTTTAAGTTTGTAGTTCTAAAAAGGGATTATTATCAGTTGATGGCAGTGAGATAAGAATAGCTACAGCTTATGTATCCATTTAGCCACATGCCAGGCACTGTGCTGAGTGCTTTAATAGAGTATCTTGAATATCCATAAAACATTGCCAGACTAGTAGGTTTATCACCATTTTACATTTGAGGAAACCGGCTCAGAGAAGTTAAATAATTTATACACTTGATAAATATTTATGCAGCATTCAATATTTGCAGGAATTGTGCTGGGTACTGGGGTTACATTTGATGAATAAGGTAAGCTCATCGTCCAGTGGGATTTTTAATCATCTTTTTCTTTCCCTTTCAAATTTGATACTGTCTTAGTTATCTAGTGCTGCTGTAACAGAAATACCACAAGTGAATGGCTTTAACAAACATAAATTTACTTTCTTACAGTTTAGGAGGCTAGAAGTCCAAATCCAGGGTGCCAGTGGTAAGGGAAGGCATTCTCTCTGTCAGCTCTGGAGGACGGTCTTTGTCTCTTCTGAGCATCTGCTCCTGGGCAATCTTTATGTGACTTGGCATCTCTCTTCCCCCATCTCTGCTTCCTAGCTTGCTTGTTTAATCTCTTTTATATCTCAAAAGAGATTGACTCAAGACACACTCTACAATAATCCTGTCTCATTAACATAGCAAAGACAACCCATTCCCAAAAGGGATTATAACCTCAGGTTTAGAGATTAAGATTTACAACACATATTTTTTGGGGGACACAATTCAATTCATAACAGATACCAAATGAGAAATAAAGCAAACTGAAAAATTGAGGTGAAAATACCAGCGTTATTACTGATAAATCATATTGGGAAGTGGAGCTTTAGATCGTCCACCATCTGGTCACTGGCAATGCCGGACAAGTGTAGGCCTTCCTTTGGGATGCGCCTCTTACAGAGGACACAAAGCAGTCCAATGCCATTCCTGCAGGCAGGCCAGCAGAAGAAAAGAGAAGTTTACAAAGTGCTAAGCCACCCACACTCAGTTCCTTAAACCAAATTCTCCAAACTAACAAATTTCTATCTGAGAAGAGGTGGAGAGAGAACACACAAGGACTACTCCGGTGGAAGTACCACCATGTAGAACATGAGGCCAGAGAGAAAGAGCCTTCCCACACTCAAGCAAAATCTGTGTGGAAGACAGACATTTAAGAAAAACAAATTATATATACACTTAGTTTATTCTGATTTTGATGAGTACTATAAAGTATAAACCAGGTTGCTATAAGAGCTTATAGTAGGAGAACTTCCCAAGACCTCCCAAGAAAGTATTAGGAATGAATAGGAATTGTTAAAGTAAAAAGGGAGAGAGTGCTCAAGGCAGGAGGTAAATGCACGTGGTAGGGTCCTGAGGCTTTAGGCGAGAGGAATACACACAGTCACTGTACCGAAAAGAATTGGTTGATGTTCAACCATTTCAGGAGGTAGCATGTGATCAAGAACCGATGGTACTGAAGGAAGAAGTCCAAGCTGCACTGAAGGCATAGGCAAAAAACAAGGCTTCAGGAATTGAATGAATACCAATCGGGGTTTTTCAACAAACAGATTCAGCTGTCTCAGGAAAAGAAAACTGTCAGTGCAGTCAGTGAGACAGAGGTGTAAAATGATGACGATGCTATCTAAATTTAATCTGGATTTCTAGACTAACAGCTATGTTCTTTGAGAAAAACATATTTTTCCTCGGTTGTCAAAACCAGACTGTGTAACAATATGCCCTGAGAGGTCTTAACCAAGTGACCATCTGAACCCTCTAAATAAACATACTTAAAGAAAGAATGATGTCTAGGTGCTGTTGCCACAAGATATTTTTGCAAGATAGGCAAAAAAAAAAAAAGTAAGCATCTTGTGACCATGATCTAAACATCCTGTGAAACTATCTATAATTACTAACTATACTATTAATAACCAGTAAGCAATCAGAGAGTGATTATTATAGTATTCAATGATTTTCTGTAATTGCCCTCCTCCATATCAGAAGGTAGTATATGATCAGGAACCAATGGTACTGAAGGAAGAGGTCGAAGCTGCACTGAAGGCACTCATGAAAAGCAAGGCTCCAGGAATTGATGGACTAACAACTGAGATGTTTCAACAAATGGATGCGGTGCTGGGAGTGCTTACTCCTCTATGCCAAGAAATTTGGAAGACAACTACCTGGTCAACAGACTGGAAGAGATGCATATTTATGCCTATTCCAAAGAAAGGTGATCAAACTGAATGTGGAAATCATCAGACAATATCATTAATATCACAGGCAAATAAAATTTTGCTGAAGATCATTCAAATGGAGCTGCAGCAGTACATGGACAGGGAATTGCCAAAAATTCAAGCTGGATTCAGAAGAGGACATAGAATGAGGGATATCACTGCTGGTATCAGATGGATCCTGGCTAAAAGTAGAGAATACCAGAAAGATGTTTACCTATGTTTTATTGACTATGCAAAAGCATTCAACTGTGTGGATCATAACAAATTATGGATAACATTGTAAAGAACAGGAATTCCAGAACACTTAATTGTGCTCATGCGGAACTTGAACGTAGACCAAGAGGCAGTCGTTCAAACAGAACAAGGGGATACTGTGTAGTTTAAAATTAGGAAAGGTGTACATCAGGACTGCATCTTTTCACCACACTTATTCAATCTGTATGCTGAGCAAATAATCTGAGAAGCTGGACTATATGAAAAAGAACGTGGCAACAGGAGTGGAGGAGGACACATTAACAACCTGTGATAAGCAGATGACACAACCTTGTTTGCTGAAAGTGAAGAGAACTTAAAGCACTTACTGAGGAAGATTAAAGACTACAGCCTTCAGTA
>NW_004444027.1:732088-733133 GCF_000243295.1 Trichechus manatus latirostris
AAAAGAGGTATCATACAATACTTGTCCTTATATGCTTGACTTATTTCACTTATCACTATGCCCTCCAGGCCTATCCATGTTATAATGTGTTTCACAGACCCATCATTGTTCTTTATGGGTGCATAGTATTCCATCGTGCGTATGTACCGTAATTTGCTTATCCAGTTACAGGCAGTTCAGTTGTTTCCATTGTTTTGGTTTTGTGAATAAAGCTGCAATGAACACAACACCAAAAAAAACTCACTGCCCTCCAGTCAATCCTGACTCATAGCAACCCCATAGGGTTTCTGAGGCTGTAAATCTCTATGAAAGCTCACTGCTATATCTTTCTCCCAAGAAGCCGCTGGTGGTTTCGAACCTCCAACAGTTCAGTTAGCAGTCAATTGCTTTCACCACTGCATCACCATAGCAGTGCATATATATGGTCATGTCAGTAGTTTTAGGTCTCTAGGGTATTTTCCTAAGAATGGGATTGCTAAATTGTAAGATAGTTTTATTTCTAGTTTTTGAGGAAGTGCCAAACCATTTTCCATAGTGGTTTTACCATTGTACACTTCCACCAGCAATGAATAAGGGTTTCAATCTCCCCACATCCTTTTCAACATTTGTTGTTTTCTGTTTTTTCCATCAGTGCATTTTAGTAAGAGTGAGATGGTATCTCATTGCAGTTTTGAGTTGCATCTCTCTAATGGCTAATGATCATGAGCATCTTTCCATGTGTTTGTTGACTGCCAAGCCATGGTATTTCCAATTGCCTCATATGCATGCAAAAGCTGGACAAAGAATAAGGAAGATCAGGGAGGTGGGGGAAAGTTGGCGGAGTAGTCAGACACTTCCAGTGGACCCTCTTACAACAAAGACCCAAAACAACAAGTGATTTGATTATATATGCAATCTGGGAGCCCTGAACATCAAAGGCAGAATTCAGGAACCAGACTGAGTGACAGGGGGAGGATGAGATGGTTGGGAACCAGCAAGGAGCTGCCAGACCTGACCCAGCAAGAGCCTGAGCCCTTCAGGCCTGATCAGCTTGGGGGTGAGTGGT
>NW_004444027.1:733767-735426 GCF_000243295.1 Trichechus manatus latirostris
CATTAAGCAGGGTCTTCACCTACCCACATCAGGGGCCTGAGGACTGGTGGCTCCACCCACACCACCTAGCCACCTGTGATAAGGGCCCATGAATAAGAGGTGCCTCCCAGTCCTTACAGCCAGCAGCATTAAGTGCTCATAGTCTGGCTGCAAAACCCACCCACCTACGCACTCTAGGAAACAGGGATACGCCTTCTTCCTGGACACTCAGGGGTGGCTGTCATTCCCCTGCCTTGCTCAGAGTGAGTCCCCCTGCTGCAGCCAGATACCTCTGCCAACACCAAACACCATGCATGTCTAGGACTGTAAGTGAGAGCCTACACCACACACTTGGTGACTATCTACCTGGGCACCTGAGCTGAATCCGCATAGGAGGAGTGGGCGGACTCCTGAGCTTACATACCTAGTAACAGATCTAACCACCTGGTGAAAGGTCATTGCAGCTTCAAAGGTGCCAATAATCAAACTATCTCAGATAAGCAGCCAATTTGGGCATATCAAAACAAAACAAGAAGCTAGGACACAGTAAGCAAACATAAAATACATAAACATAATAACTTACTGATGGCTAGGAGACAACAGTCAATATCAAATCACATAAAGAGGCAATTCATGATGGCTTCACCAAGCTCCTAAAATAAAGAATCTAGAAATCTGCCTGAGGAGGAAAATTTCTTGGAATTACCGGAGGCAGAATACAAAAGATTAATCTACAGAATTCTTCAAGAAATTAGGAAGGAAATTAAGGAAAATGCAGAACACACAATAGAGGAAATCAAAAAGATTAGAGAAGATCATAATGACAAATTTAACAGGCTGCAAGAATCCATAGAGAGACAGAAATCAGAAATCCAGAAGATTAACAATAAAATTTCAGAATTCGACAACTGAATAGAAAATCATGGGAGCAGAATTGAGGCAATGAAAGTCAGAATTAGTGAGATTGAAGATAAAGCACTTGAAACCAACTTACTTGTGGAAAAATCATAAAAGGATTAAAAACAATGAAGAAACCTTAGAATTATGTGGGACTTTATCAAGAAGAATAACTTACAAGTGATTGGAGTATCAGAATGGGGTGGGGGTGGGAAAGACAGAAAATACAGAGAAAATTGTTGAAGATTTGTTGGCAGAAAAATTCCCTGATATCATGAAAGATGACAAGATATCTATCCAAGATGCTCATCGAACCCACATAAGGTAGATCCCAAAAGAGGTCACCAACTTGCCAAAACCAAAGATAAAGAGAGAATTTTAAGAGTGGCTAGGGATAAATGAAAAGTCATCTACAAAGGAGAGTCAGTAAGAATAAGGCTGTACTACTCAGCAGAAACTATGTAGGCAAGAAGGCAATGGGATGGCATATATAAAGCCTCGAAGGAAAAAAACTGCCAGCCAAGAATTATATATCCAGCAAAACTGTCTCTCAAATACGATGGAGAAATTAGGGCATTTCCAGATAAACAAAAGTTTAGGGACTTTGCAAAAACCAAACCAAAATTACAAGAAATATTAAAAGGAGTCCTCTAGTTAGAAAATCAGTAACATCAGATAACAACCCAAGACTAGAACACAGGACAGAACAACCAGATATCAACCCAGATAGGGAAGTCACAAAAGTGAATCAAAGCTAAAACACTGAAAATAGGGAAACAGATG
>NW_004444027.1:742001-743087 GCF_000243295.1 Trichechus manatus latirostris
TGGATTGACACAGTGGCTGCAACAATGGGCTCAAGCATAACAATGATTGTGAAGATAGCACAGGACTGGGCGATGTTTTGTTCTGTTGTACATAGGGTCGCTATGAGTTGGAACCAACTCGACAGCACCTAACAACAACAACAAAGACCCTGAGGCAGGAAGTAATGTGTACTGTTCAGGGAACCAAAAAGTCAATGGACTGGAGCACAGAGAAATCAGGAAAGTGTTAGAAGAGGCTGCAGAGATAGACTAGAGTCATATCGCGGAGGGCCTTGTAGAACACAAAGGATTTTGAATTTTATATTAAGAGCCGTGGAAAGTCATCTAAATGTTATAATCAGGGGAGTGATATCATCAAAGTGCCTAAGATTACAAAGCCTGCACCTATGAATTATTGCCAAATTAGAATTTAAAGAACTTTAGATTTTCTTTGCAAGTGGACACTAATGTCTCCTCCCCTACTACCTTTCTGAGCATTCTCAGCAAACTCATAAATAAACAGAGGTTTGGAGGATATTTTTATTTTCTTGATTAAGAGGTACCCAAAGTGGTTTATAGTGTGTCCTGGGGCTTGCATGGATTCATTTTCATTTAATATGCTGGCCTTTAACTAGCTGTTTCATTTATTTATGTCTTCTTTTTTAAACTTTAATTTAGCAAAGCATTCTAGTTGCCAAAGCTTATTATGGTTCTCAGCCTGTGATTTAGCTGGTCTGCCTTTGCTAATAACATCTCCCAATCCATCAACATCACTGTAAACCCGAGATCTCTGGATCTGAGGCTACTGCTTCCCTGACTTGATGTGGAAACATTTTCTTCCAGCAAATTTGCCCTCCCTTTGGGGAATTAGGTTTGTGCATATTTGATGCCCCCTTTTCCAGATAATATAATTCCAAAATGTGGGTAGCATCTGAGGGATCTTTCCTAAACTGGATGGATCAATCAGTTAACCATCTAGTATTTGTTGAACATCTATGAGGAATAGCACACCTACATGCTGTGGGAAACTGGGAGAAAAAATGTATACATTGTAAATTTTGCATTTATTTTGCTTGCATTCTACCTAGGGAGAGACAACCGCACACA
>NW_004444027.1:744164-745633 GCF_000243295.1 Trichechus manatus latirostris
GTTGTTGATTTCTAATTTAATTTTATTGTGGAGAATTGTTGTATGCTCCCAACATATTTTGATAAATGTTCATTCATGTGCATTTGAAATGAATGTGTATTTTGCAGTTGTTGGGCATAATGTTCCTAAAATCTCAAGTAAGTTTATTTGGCTGGTAGTTCAAATCTTCTCTGGCCTTACTGATATTCTTTTCTATCAACTCGTGAGAGAAGAGGGTTGAAATTTCCAACTATGATGGTAAATTTGTCTATTTATTTTATTAACTCTGCCAATTTTCTAAATGTGTTTGCAACTATGTTATTGGTGTACATACTTTTAGGATTATCATGTCTTCATGAAGGATTGACCCTTTCCTCACTAAGAAATGTCCTTCTTTATCTTTGTTAATACTCCTTGTCCTGAAGTCTGCTTTGTCTGAAATTAATATAGTCTTGCTGGCTTTATTTTGATTTGTGCTTACAAGGTATGTCTTTTTCCATCCTTCTACTTTCAACTAATGTGTTCAGTTATTACTGAGCTATCCTTCCTCACATTTGTGAGATACCAAAATTATCTGTCTCTTAAGACAGATTCTGATTCCTAATAAGCCCAAAGTATCTGCAAAAGAGGACATTTAGTCTTCCATTTGCAGTGTCAGACCATGAGTGCAGTTTTTCTAAAGGCAGTATTAGTTAAAGTTTACTTTAAAAGGAAGGGAGGTTAAAACTTAGCTCTGTTATACAACATTCAGAACTCTAATCTGGTTGGTTCTCACTTCAAATATCTCCTTCCAAATGTCCAACTTCCTATCCAGAGTTCCGTGGAGCTCGCTAAGTAGTCCCCAATTGCTTCAGCATTCCCTTGGCAGCAGTGGAGGGAAGGTTCTTGACCCTCTGGCCTTGATGATATGTTTTAGCCACATGGAATGGTGCCCTGATGTACATCTACCTTGACTCACAACCAGCACAGATGTAATCACATTATATGTGAGCCATACACGTAGGACTTTTTTCTGTTTTCAATAAGATTATTGAGGACTTGACACATCTCTTCTTTCAAGTTGTAAAGCCTTGGAGCCACTGCTCCTGTTTCCATTAAAGAAGTGATATCTGACACACCACATGGGACTGCTGATTATATCCCAGTCATAAGACATTTCCTGGAACTGGGGATTCCAGCACCATTATCCTACATTGTTGACTCAGATGCCGTCTATCTGAAATACATTATTCATTAATATCTCCATCACTGGGTCTTAAATATTTGGAAAGTATCTAGCATACATGCAATATAGCCTAAACAAATAAAAGCATGTCTCCTAGTCTGAGCTGGGATGAAGAATGTTTATTTTCATGTATTTGACTCTTAGAGTTGCTTTCTTTATGAGATAACCTTGACATTTCTGTTTCCTTTGGGAATAATTTACTGAAGGAGAAACTTGAAAGTGAAAAGTAGATTCATAGAAGCTTTTGCAATGAAATTTTTATTTT
>NW_004444027.1:746788-747647 GCF_000243295.1 Trichechus manatus latirostris
ACTCCTCTTTTGAAGAAGCCTGAGCCCAGTTATTTTTGCTCTGCTTGCTCTTCACATCTTTGACATCTGAAAAAACTTCTGGCAAAAGACTTGACGGCATCCCAACGCCCATTTCCTATCTTCTGCTCTTTTTGGTTGAGCTCTTCTGGGAGTCTCTCTTAGCTTCCCTCCAAGTCTTACACCAGCTCCCATAGTAACCTGTGCTTTTCTTCCTGTTGTCTTGTGCTTCTCAGTGTTATCCCATCCCAAGAATCAGCTTTTCTATATACTACTCTGCCTTGAATCAGCATCAATAACAGTGGTCACTGAAGTCTGAGCCTTGGCCCAGCCCCAGATAGTATCAATTAGAGTTAAGAAATCCCCATACTGGGGTGGGAGTGGGAATGGGAAACCTACAGAATGAACTGGTGACCAGAAACACCATAGGGTATACTCAAGAGTTGGGGGCAGATATGTTATGTTAGCAGAGATCCTAAAAGTCTACAGTTAGCATAGTCAAGAGCATGGCTTTTGGATAGTCTAAACTAAGAATAAGCAGGCTTTTTCTTGTTTAAGCCAAATTGTAAATATTTTAGACTTTGTGGCCATATGATCTCTATCACAACTATTCAACTCTGCCGTGGTAAAGCAAAAGTCAAATCTGGTGTAAATTCATATCCTCGGTCTGCCACTTATTAGCTATATAACCTTGAGAAAGATACTCTCTTTATACCTTAGCTTTCCCATCTGTTAAACAAGATAATAATGCCTAATGCTCAGATTTGTCTAAAACACTTTGTGCAATGCCTTGGCATATAGGAATATGTAAATGGTAACCATCACTGGTATGATTGTTATCATCTTCATAATTATTGTTATC
>NW_004444027.1:757287-765961 GCF_000243295.1 Trichechus manatus latirostris
TGCCTCTATAAAAAGATCTGGGAAAACAACAGTGAATAAAATAGATATGAGCCCTGCCTATATGAAGCAGTTTGAGTGGTGACAACCTCTTAATATTTAAATCTGTTGGCTGGGGACTGTGATGTGACAGGTTTGCACATCTGATTATATATAGTGATGGCAGCATATCTTTACTAGATCGCAAACTTTCATAAAGGTCTGTACAAAGTGTTTTTCTTGGAGGTGGAGACTGTGTCTTACTCATCTTAGTGCCAACCGGAGTATCCAAATAGTACTGAGCACACAGTAGATATTCAGTCAATATGTATTCCAAGAATGAGCTTTTGAGTGAGTCACACAAACCACAAGCTGATTCCCATGACAGTGCTGAAGTTCTTTTATTATCTATTTTGTGTTAAGCCCTACAAATCTGAAGGAAGCCTGATTCCTACTTTCAAGGAGCTGACAATCTAGTCCAGAGACAGGCATACTTCTGCTTATGTGATTGGTTAAATAATAAGGCACGAAGTATTAACAAAATGTAGATTTTACTGAATGAAGGACAGTGTCATTTTGGAAGACACTAGGACTTGCTAGTGCTCTAAACTCTTCAGGGCAGAGTAAGAGCAATAGTGTTACTACATTTTTCACTTTATTCCTAGATATCACTTTTGACTAAGTAGAACACAAATTGGAGGGACCACTTATCCCAGTTCCTAAAATATTATTTGTCTTTTAATTCAAAGAGAAAAATGATCTGGTGTTTAACGTGTCACTTTTAGGAAAAGAGCCAGAGATTAATTTACCTTTTCATTTAGATTTATATTGTGTCTTTGGTATTTTAGTGCAAAAATCATTTGGCAGCTGTTCATTCTGTCATTAACATTCAGATACTAAAGTTCTGCTCACCATAATTATAACTGAAAGTGATTGAAGATGTGTTTTAATCCCAACAGTTTATTTATGGGAGACTATTCCAGGAAATGTTGGACAATAGAAGGGGATAAAATATTAAATGTCCCTCACCTCTCACATTAGAGTGCAGAGAACTGAGAATAGTATTAAACTGGATTGATAGAATCAATCAATCTTTGATTTATGCATTCACCAATTTATCCAGTCAAATAAGTATTTGTTGACTTAAAGAATGGTAAATCAACAAAGTATTTATTGAACATCTATTATTTGCCAAGACTCTACTCTTATGGGGAATGCAAGAAATATATGAAAGATCCCTGCAACGAGTAATTTACAATTAAAACAAGAGATGAAACTATCAAACATGAGCTAGAGAGCAATTAAATGATGAATTGCATGGTACCAACTACAAACTATATGGGAATAATCAATAAAGGGTGTCCAGAAGAAGAGTATGTGAAGAGAATCTTAAATGATGATTAGAATATAGCCAGATGGATGACAGTAGGAAGGATGTTCTAGGTGAGCGTACATCTTTACACAGCATGGAGGTAGAACTGAGCATGGACAGTTGTGGGCCAGTGAGACCACTTGACTAACTCAGATACTAAAACTTGAGGACAAGTGGTAAATAATGTTGAAAATGTTACTTGACATGACACAGAGGGCCTTGAACATCAGACTGGAAAGATTTAGCATGAAGCAATGAAGCAATAATATACACGAAACCTTTGAATTTTCTTGTCCAGCGAAATGAAATGATAAAAGTATTTAGATAAGATAAGAGAAAAAGAGGGAAGAATCTGGTAGGGCAGCAAGAGGCAATTACAGCAATCTGGCCACGTGATAATGAGTCCTGAGGACTAAGTGGGGCCAATGGGAATGGACATTTTGAGGGAAAGATAGGATTGTGTCAAAGGAAGTTTTAAATTGTTAAATCTGAGTAACTGACAAAATGATTATGCCACTAACAGACAAGAATGAGCAGGAAGTGATTGAATCTATTTAGGGGGAGATGGTAGTGGGTGTAGACTGATGAAGTTAGGCTGCAACTGAATAAGCCAGGTTTTTGGAGATAAAGAACTAATATTTTGATAAGAAACCAGACTTGGAAATATAAACATTTCCAATAGGACCTTCTACAGGTAGGCATTCGACATGCTACTTTTTCACTGAGTAGAATTTCTATATACATTTGAAACACAACTTAGGTATTTTAGAATCAATAGAATAGCAATGGAAGTCTGAAGATGACTGAAGTCATGAGAATGGAATGAGCTCCCTCTGCAAAGAAAGAAGAGCAAAGAATCCATTCAGGACACAGGAACAGTCACACTAGTAGTAGGAGAATCAGAAGAGTGAAATGTAAGTAATGAGAGCAATGAGAGCCAAAGAACGATAGAGTTTCACAGAGGCAGGGAGAGGCTAGAGGTGTGGGAGGGATGTGGGAAAGGAGAACAGATCAAAAGAGTCACATTCAGCAGACAGTCCGAGATAACTAAGAGCTAGAAGTAGATTACTTGGCTATAAAGCACCATGGTGTCCTCCCAAAGAGCAACTTGAGTAGAGTAGCAGGCTTGGAACCTAGCTGGGTTAAGGGTTGAGAATGAAATGGGCAGAGAGAAATGCATATCCTTTAGAGTAAACATTGACAATCAAGTGTAGATTGAGAATGGAAGCTCAGAGATCTACCTTATTGTGGACTTTGTGAGGAGTGGGGCCCACAACTGGGTACCTACCCACACACAACTAGCAAATCATGAATGAGTCCATGCTTTTCTAGTTTCCTCAACTGTTTGATAAACTGCTTCAACCCTTTTAAAGCAACGATGCCCCTGAGTGGTTTGAAAGCTGACACCCATGCAGTTTCACCAAAATTATTAAAGTTAATAAATAGAATTCATCACACGTGCCAACCTGATAGTTTGGTTGTGGCTGCTTATCCTTCTGGATTAAGAAAGATTCTGAGGCTTTTCAGGAAAGAGTAAATTTGATTAGCAGTTTTTTGTCCTGGGCATTATAGGGGGATGTAACAGCATTAATGCTTCTCATTTTCCAACTTCCTATTAAATAATTATCTCTCACAATAGATTTAGTAAAACCATGACACCTTAAATTCACTGTTGTTTAGCCCTTCTACCTATTAAGTTCAGTCAAGGCAAAAACCTACGTTATAAATGCAAGACAATTTCATGAGAGGGAAAGCAGATGACTAGGAAAGAGTCTAAAAGTAAAATTGGGACAGCATAGGGAGTAAAATGGGGATGAGGTAGGGAAAGGTAGGTGAGAAAGAGAGAGAGAGAGACAGAGAAATAAGGAGGGACAGGAGTAGAAAACAAAATACAGAAAGATGGTTCTCCATTCTCTTCCCATTCTTCTCTTCTTTTCCACCACGTCTTCCCTTACTCTCTCCTTTTCTGTCCTTTTGCTGTATTTGGCAGCCTGTGGTCCACAAGGCACATCCCAGACCATCTTCCAATGATTCCTAAGAACTTCTAAGACTTAGATGACCATCAAAGACACAGGACAACTGCATTAAGAAGATTTCCTCTGATCAGTGATTAAAACCTGTTTGGATCTTAAATGTCTAAAATTTATACCTTTCATAGATAACAGATAAGCTAGAAATTGAACCCTATGTGTAATCCCTCACACAGATCCGGGTTTTCTATTCAAAACCAGTTTAGCTCAGAATCTCCACTTAAATTCCAGTCTTGGTCCTTGAAGATGTTTGTTCTCTACACATCCAACTAGAAGCACTGTGAAATATTTATTTAGCATTCAAGATATTGCAGCAAATGAGCTAGTTTTAACCATACCACGCTAAAAGCTTACAGCAGTCTTCAGCAGCCTTTTTAGTTTAATTCAATATCACAAAAGGAATTCAGACCGGGAATGTACAAAATTCAAAACCACTGCTTGTCTTGGTATCTTAATGTAAATTATTTATGCTCTCTCATCCTGGCCACAGGGAGGAGAATAGAATGAGTCAGCAATTCTCTTTGCAAAGCTGTACAGAGAATTTAAAAAACTGCATCAGCATAGGAGCAGTAAGAAAGAAAAGAAGGTATATATTCTTTAATATTGTGCTTAATTTTAAACTACAAAATTGGCCTGACCACTGCTGGTATTTCCTTTAAAATGACCAGGCCACAGTGCAGGAATAGGTGTCCTAATTAGCTAGCAGTGTATGTGAGGCAGATTCACTCTCCTGCTGCTCTAAGAAACAAAATGATGCCCTCTGGTGGCATCAGAACAAGGCGCCCCCCTCCCACCCACCATATGTGACTTCTTCCCAGGCGATGCCTCCTGCATTGCACGGCTGGCTCTGCCTCTTATACAAGTCCTTACCACCTCTAGCACCTAGACTCCTTATTTATACGTAATCTACCAGGACAAATGAGGGTGAAGAATACAATGGAACTGAAAACGTTCAACAGGCTTCAGGAGTATTTATGAACAACTGCGGCTGGCTTATTTGCATATGAGAACCTTATCCTGGGGCTATAATAAAAAAATCATTTTCTGAGATCCTGAGCTGGATTCATTTAGGGTCCTCTCAGGGGTTCGCCAGGATCCTCTCGGGAATATCTTCTAGGTAAAGGCAGGGACAGAGGGCAGGGGTAGAATTCTCTCCTTCCAGGCAGGGGACCAAGTTTCGGTTCCCAGCCAATGCACCTCAAGCACAGCCACTATCCATCTGTCAGTGGAGGCTTGTGTGTTGTTATGATGCTGAACAGGTTTCAGCAGAGCTTTCAGACTAAGACAGATGAGGAAGAAAGGCCTGACAATCTACTGCCAAAAATCAGCCAATGAAAACCCTATGGATCACAACAGTCTGATCTGCAACCGATCATGGGAAGGGTGCAAGACCCAGCAGCATTTTGTTCCGTTGCGCATCGGGTAGCCATGAGCTGGGACTGACTCAGCTGCAGAAAACAACAAAGGCAGGAGAAGGCTGTCAGGGGCAGATGTCCCTCCAGGAAAGAGAGAACATGTGATAACAGTTTCCGAAGGGCCCTTCTCTCACTATTTTAAAGCAACTTCTGTGAAGAGTCAGGTCTTCATCCTCATTAGAGATGATTATGAACACAGGCTGCCTTCTGGTGTCCTTTTTTGTCTGATGACATTCATTCATTGATTCATTCAACAAACACCCTTCGTAAGTCTCCCATCTTCTAGACACTCCTGAAGATGCAAAAAGGCTTAAGGAGGTATGGCCCCTGCGCTTCTCAACCCCGCAGCCTAATGAGAGACGGACATTTAGAGAGGTGACGACGAGACACAGTGGTGAGTGCACGTGAGGCACATAGGGTGTCCTGGAAGCCCCACGCACTGGCATCCGACCCAGCTGACAGGTCAGGGAGGGTTTCCCAGCAGGGAGGATGCCTGAGATGAGTCTTGATTTTAATGTGATTTATTGTTTTCTTTCTAGTTATAAAAATTATAGTTCATTATCAAAAGATGGGAAAATACAGGATAGCACAATAAACAGTTAAAAATTCCTTCCACCTAGAGATGACAACTCTTAATATTTGGTGGATGTGACTGTGTGTCTGTCGTACTCGACATGCCGGCTTAAGTCCTAAAGCCAGAGAGGCCGAGTGATACGCCCTGGCATTCTCAGGTCTCAGTTATCCCTGATCTCGTGAAGAAGATGGAGTTCTGCACCAGGAGCGGGGAGTCTGGGATATTTGTGACAATCTGCTGTGTCATTTTAGGTGAGTCATTTCAATCAATCTGGTCTCAGTTCCCTCTTCTCTGCAATTAAAGTGGGCAGATGACCTTTCTTAGGTCCCTTTCAGCTCTGTGACCCTATACTCAAGATTGGTCCATTTACAAGTCACATTTTCCACGTAAAATGGGATTTATAATTCAATATCTATACATGACAAAGTTAAAGCATGCAGGCATTACATATGAAAATAATATTGATTGGGACTATGCTTTGTTTAACTGTTTCTCTCAGACTTATAAGTATCCTCTGTAAATAGCAATCTGGGGAAAGTGCTGCTTAATATAGAAATGAACTCCTTTCGTGTATTGTGAGTTAACTTCTAAGGCAGGGCTCCGATGAATTGCATGCTGAACAGAAGCCACTGTACTATGTAATCTTGCCCTGCTTCTCCCTGACAACCTCCGCCCTGCTGCAGTGTTTTGCTGCATGCTATTAGCATTCGGGATCAAAGCTCCTGCAGGCTGTGTCACACACAGCAAATTTCAATTTGTTAAGAGGAATGGACTTTGGCTTGAAGAAGGTGATGGATCACAGAAGCTATTAGCAAATAGCATAGATCACCCAACGTCTTGTTCTTAGCACATAAGTCCTGAAAACAAGGTGAATGTTTATGGACATATTCATGTTTGCCTTTTGCTTTAAATTCTATGCTATGAGGATTGATAAAAGGCTGAGCGTTCATAAGACATGAGACTGTAGTTCTAGGCCTACATCTGGCCTATCATGCTGAGATCCTTTAAGTTTTATGATCAATAACCCCCTTTTTTTTTCAGAACTTAAAAAAGCAGAATTGATTAAAGTGTCTTTGATACTAATAAGCTTGGGTCTAAACAACATGAAATCAAGTGAGTCTAGGTAATTTGATTAGTACAAATGAATGAGTCTAAGTAATGCAATAAATACGTCCCGAATCTTCCTTGCAAACTGAACGTTTTAATATGGCTGCCTATGGTTTATTCATCTGCCCCAGTGATAATGCAGAAAACTCTATAAATTTTTAATCAGTTACAAATGTTTTTTCTTGCACTCTGCTGAATCTGGAAGCCCTAGGAGGAGACTCTATAGCATGTAAGCCATTCTTGACAATTAATTCCACCAAAGAATGTTGTTTTTTCTTAGGCCTAATGAGATTTCCTGTCTCTTACAAATATCATTTTAAAGGAAGATGGCCCTCCCTCAAAGTAAGCAGTGCAGGTCTAATTTGTTATACTGGTATTAATTTGATCATCTCACTAACAATGTTTAAAATGACACTCACATGCTTCTTAGACCCTTTTGAATATGTATGATTTAAAGACTAATTATGTTAATCCAGGCCAATTGGTCACCTCCCTATATTAGATTAAAAGTATGTGGGCCAAATGGAATTTTGGCTATTAGATTATTTCTTTGTAAAGGAAGGAGACAAAAGAAGGAGCCTGATGGATTTGTGGAGTCTCTAGAGGAGAATGCTGTTGTCTGAAAGCATTTAGAGGTCATGCAGTTAGGCAGCCTTCTGTAAAAGCCCACCTGATTGTCCTACCCAGGCTGTTGCAGTCCTTTTTGTTCTGAATGTAGCAAATTGCAGCCCCTAACTGGATGACTCGATTCCTGTCTTGCATTGGTCAGCCTAACTTTAAACACAGGTCACCGCCTGTGCCCAAAGCCCCTGATCTAAAGATGAGTTTCTTCACTATGGAGCTGATATTTTTCTTTCATATTTCTGACCATCCTAAGTGAAGGTAATTAAACATCTCAAGTGATGGGGTGCCATTCTCAAACGATCAATATCTCTGGGTAGAATTAGGCTAATGGACTTGAACAGATCAATTAACTCTATCATTGTGAAGCACAGCATTCCCCAGCTTTCATGTGGAGTTCTTCTCCTGGAAACTTAGTCTGCAGGCAGAATTGACTGCCCTCTCTGGTGAAATCATGAGGCTTCATCAATGGCCCTGAAGACATTGCATGAGGAAGACATCCAGGGACTTCATGATGTCTAATAGCTTACAGCAAGTAACTCACCTCCATATTGCTGCTTGCAGGCAGTGCCTTGAATACCAGCTGTTGAAAGGCAGATGAAAATTCTCTCTAACGCCCAAACCTATTAAATGTGTGTTAATGATAGAATACGCACAAGAGATACCAGCTGAAATTCCTAGCATTTTTAAGATGAGTTAACTCTGCCTTGCCTAGAAGCCTTGAGCATAAAAGAGTTTGCAGCAAACATCCTAGAAATGTAGTCCTTTACTGGAGTAGAGAATCTAAATAAACCTAAGAGAAGAAGGTAGGGTGGGATATGTGGCCAAGGTGGAGGTGGGGGATCAGCAGTTGGAGTCTCAATTGACTGGGCTTTTAGATCAACCAATGAGAAGTGGCAGAGTCAAGGACTAGAACTCTTTTTTTTTACTCCCGATTGAGTTGTCTTTTCATAATGACTCTAGTTTCCTCTTACATCGCTTTCCTGTGGAATTCCATACCTTTCAATTTCTGTCCTTTCTGGGTCTATGATATCTTAGAATCAATAACTTTCAAGGGTTGGAAGAAAATTTTGACCATCTACACGAGATCCTTTATTTTACAGAAATGAAATCCATCCCAGAGAGAGAAAAAGTTTTGCCCAAAGGGACATTGCTGGAAGCAGAGTCTCTGACCCAAGTCCCACGGCTCTCTCCCATACCGTGTTGCCTCTCATCACTTGGGAAAGAGGCTGTAGTATCTCCCTTCCCAGGGTTTTAAAAATAGACTAATATTTTCTGTATGGGATGGTGTAAGTGTGACCTTGTATAAAGCTACGAGGAAGGGCCAGGTCTAGAGAATCTTGCTTGATAGAGGCAATTTTTGTTGTTACCTTTTCCCTGGATGCTATTGCAGTACCTCATTTTACACTTAAGGAGGTAGATAGAACAAAAATGTTGGTACCTGTCTTAGTCATCTAGTGCTCCTATAACAGAAATACCACAAGTGGATGGTTTTAAAGAAGAGAAGTTTATTTCCTCACAGTCAAAGTAGGCTAAAAGTCCAAATTCAGGGTGTCAGCTCCAGGGGAAGTCTTTCTCT
>NW_004444027.1:767136-768876 GCF_000243295.1 Trichechus manatus latirostris
ATGAGGGAGGAAAAAAGGAAAGGGGAATAAAGAGGGTTATAATGATTCCTTGAATGAGTCAGCTATTGGCTTGAAAATTCTCTTTGATGCTGTTGCAGTATAATCTGTAGTTCCAATACTCCTGATTTTCAGTACAGCTGAAATCAGTGCAGATGCATTGTTAGGTTGTGTGTGTGTGTGTGTGTGTGTGCATGCGCGCACACGCACACACGTGTTTGAAGGTATCAGGAGAGTCATAAGAGCAAATCAATGAGCTTTATGTATTAAAAGTTCAATCCACGGAAATGACTCATTTCTTCCAAAAGAACCCTCTCTTTATGATTGATAGGTAGTCAATTCCTGTCAGTTAATGCATACATTTCCCCATGGTCCAAGAAGATAAAGAGATTTTCTCTGAGGAAGGACATAACAATAGTTCTTTCATGCTTACATGCAGAGAGAAGACAGAAATAAGATTTCAGCCTTGTAAATGGTATGTTTCCACAGCAAAGTGGTAAAGGAAAAAACACACATCATCACAGCACTTTGGATTAGGTAGAAGATTTTGCTAGTCCACACTCTGCCGTTAGTGGACTATATGACCTTGGGCAAATTATTTTACCCTTGTGGGCCTCAGCTTCCTCATCTAACAAGGGTTAGACTATGTGGTCTTTAACATCTCTACTAGATACATTAGCTTAGAACTACAACGCATTTCCTTTCATAAATTTTGATCTGCAATTCTCTAACAAAATTTCTTCTAAATTACAGTTCTAAGATATATCATTCATTCATCATTTGTTCTTTCATTCAACAAATATTTATTGAACACTAATTATATGCTGGACACTGTAATATCACTACTGTAAGCTCTCTGAAGGCTCTCTGAACTGTCTTGTTCATTTTCATATCTTCTATTGTCTATTCCGCAATCATTGGATGCTCAATAAATACCTATTGGATTGAGTTAAATAATGTCCCGCAGCCACCTGCTTAATTGTATATGCTTGTATGTAGAGTTAAAGACAAAGGTTAGACATGTTGTTTTAATGCTGCAACACCTTGATATCATTGTTAGAAGTAGCAGGCCTTGGAGCCAGACAGGCCAGAGTTCAAATCCCAACTCTGTCACTTGCCAGCTGTGTGACTTTGAAAAATTACTTAACTTCAAGATGCCTCAGTTTTCTCCACTGTCAAATGTAATAATAATCCCTACTTCACAGCGTGGTTGTTAGGATTAAATAAAGAAGTGTGTGTATAACTATCCTCAGAGTAGTGATTATTCTCCCTAAATCCATCTTGGATTCTGGGGTTACATTTTATAATTACTGCATTTACCTTGCACCTTTCCTCTGAAAAGCCAAAGTAAATGTTGCTGTTACTGCTCTGAAAGGTTAGCCTAATTCTCTGAAGCTAATTCAATGGGAAAACGTGCATCAGAAATATCAATGGTAGCATGAAAAGGTATCATGGTGCAGTGGAGAGGTGCTAGCCTGGGAGTCAGATGATAAGACTGAATACCAAGTGTGCCATTACTAGCAAGTTACTTAAACTGTTAGCCAGTTGCTTAAATTGCTCTGAAACTCAGTTTTATTGTCTGGCAATACTGGGAAAAGAAGACCAACCTCCAACAGTCATATTCACTTTTCAGTCAACAAATACTTATCAAAAACCCTTTCTGTGTCTGCCCTGAGCATTGTGTCCTTTTAAACAACTACTTATACAGGATCAAAATGACAACAGCAACTCGAAAGGTTAGAC